>NC_045616.1:8972910-9251837 GCF_009829155.1 Mustela erminea
ACCCAGCGGCCTTCACCCAGAGCCTGCCACTGGTGGGGGTTTCCTGGCCCCCTACAGACGCTTGCCAGGACAAGCTACAGATGCTTGCCAGGAAGAGCCACAGAACAGAACCGGACCCAGCAGCCCTCACCAAGAGCCTGCCGCTGGTGAGGGTTTCCTGGCCCCCTACAGATGGGATTCCCAGATTTTACCCCTTACCTCTAGAGGCTTTTCCCAGAAATTCTGATGCTGTCTCAGTTCTCGTCATTTAATCCTGGATAAGCCCCCCTAGGATATGCCCCAATAATGGATCCGTGATGAAAGGAGTGAGAATGATACAAAGTGAAGGTCAAGCAAAGCTTTATTTCATGCCAAGCATCAAGAATCAAAGTGACCGGCCAGGGCCATGCCCTCTTACAGAGAGGGCGACCCTTCTCTATTTTACAGACTAGCTTTTAAGGGCAAAGGCCCTGCCATGCACGGGTGGCCCATGAAACTATAACACACAGAGAAAGCTGCACAGTCATGCAATTACAATTTACCCTAGTAGACATTTGAACCAATCTATTACCTTGATTAGGATTGGTGCCTAAAAGGTTGCCAAAAGGCGGGGCCCATACTCCTTGGTAACTGGGGAGACAGTGTGCATTCCCCCACTGATCGGGTGTCTCCACCTGGCCTGACTAACCCTTGTATTTGAGCTTGTTCCCTTTTAAACAGAGAGAAAACCAGCTTTTCTATACCAGTGTCTTTCCTCTCTCTCTTTTTTTTTTTTTTCCTTAAGCATGCAGTCTTGAGAGTTTTCTGGGTTTCCCTCCCGTTGTGAATGACATCACAAACAAGGGAAGGGGGACCTTTCAGATGCTGTCCTGCTCACGTCCCTCGTGGGAACTTAGGAGTGTCTTAGCTAAGGTCTGTCCCTATAAGCCCCGGACCAGGCTACTTCGAGGAGTAGATGACTGTTATGCCATATTATGCCCCTCGAGACTCAGGGTGCAGCTCACTCAGACTCCGTAGCTGTAGCGGTGGAGCCATACAGACAGATTCACACAGTTACTCTTCATTTGAACAGGTTGGACACCGCCCCCCCTGGCTAATGGGATGCGATCAGACTCCCCTTCCATTTTTTATGAATGGATGTAGTTCTGACAGTGGCCTCCGGGCTGTTTTTCTCTCTTTCTTTTTCTAACAGGTTCACGCATCAGGTCTTTTTCTCTCCTTTTACCTATCTCCTACTTTTTTACAAACAGAGTTGCTTCCCTCATTTCTATCAGTCTTAGTTACATTTAGCAGAATTTTGTACTCTTAGAAATACCTTAACTTCTACTGAAGACTAAATATAAACCAATTGTGAACTGTTACAATAGAATTTTTTAGATGGCAAATTTAACAATTAGTTAGGCACAAAACATGTTTACCAACAGATTTCAAAAGCACAAACCTAGTTTCAGCAACCAGCGTCTAGCATTTTATCCCATTTGGTTAAGGTTTCAGGTTACCAAAGACTTTGAAAGCTACTTTAACAATTACCCATTAAAACTTTGAGACAGACATTGAACCATCAGTTTAGTCATCTCTTTGTTAATAGATTTAACACAGGTTTTAACAAATAACACGAGCTTATTTGACCTGAAGTAAAAATTCTGAAATTTCACATTTGCTACTATTAACTCAAAAGACATATTTATCCTAATTAACCCAACAAAATTAACTTAGTTCAAATACTGATTTATGTTCCACCTGGGCCCACTCCGTTTCGAATGTTTATCTGAGACCTGGGTGGGAAGATCTGGAGTGGGGGTATTAGGTCCAAGGGGTGCTCTTTTGTTTTCCAACAGTGAAGAACAGAACAAAGTGCCACCAGAATGCAGAGAAAGTTTTCCGAGTTCTAAGGCTCATCAGCTCCAAGAGAAGAGCATACATTATGGTTTCCCCGCCAGCAAGGGGGAGGGGCTAGGCAGTCCACGTTCAGCCAGTGAAGGCAAGGAATGAAACAAAGTTTGTTTTGGCAGCTGCTTGGGAATATTCCTTAAAGTCTCTGTCTCGAGTTAGACTAACCCCAGCTGGCTCCAGTTATAGCCCTTAACACATAAAACGAGTGAGGTAAAAGCCCCACATCTATTAGAAGGAATGGAGAGAAGAAATTCTGAGTCCCTGAACTCTCTGCTTGCCCCATTCCTTCACACACAACAAACAGCACAACAGACAACAAAAAGACAAGGCAAAGACAACCACAGGCCCAGCAGTTCTTACTCAGAACCTGCTGTTGGTGGGAATTTTCTCCATCCCCTACAAACAGAATGAACAACAGAACAGACAACAAAAAGACAAAACAAAGACAACCTCAGGCCAAATGGTTCAGAACCAGAGGTGGCCGCCTAGGGGCACTCGAATCCCCTGACCAGGACCACCTAGGGTGACTCCAACCCCCCAACTGTCTAGGAGGACTCAAACCCCCCTGACTGTGACTGCCTAGGGGAATTCGAACCCCCCGCCTGTCAAGGGGGACTCAAAACCCCTGGCAATCTACCAGTGGAGTGAAGGGGCGTCCCCACATCCTCTCCAGCCCTGGGGAGCATGGCTGCATCCAGATTCTCCCCGGTGGGCTTTACCTAGAGATCTGCAACCAGGCAGACAGAACCAGACCCAGCGGCCTTCACCCAGAGCCTGCCACTGGTGGGGGTTTCCTGGCCCCCTACAGACGCTTGCCAGGACAAGCTACAGATGCTTGCCAGGAAGAGCCACAGAACAGAACCGGACCCAGCAGCCC
The DNA here is from genome assembly GCF_009829155.1 of Mustela erminea. Lineage (NCBI taxonomy): Eukaryota > Metazoa > Chordata > Mammalia > Carnivora > Mustelidae > Mustela > Mustela erminea. The sequence goes on from NC_045616.1 coordinate 8,975,660, forward strand.
TCACCAAGAGCCTGCCGCTGGTGAGGGTTTCCTGGCCCCCTACAGATGGGATTCCCAGATTTTACCCCTTACCTCTAGAGGCTTTTCCCAGAAATTCTGATGCTGTCTCAGTTCTCGTCATTTAATCCTGGATAAGCCCCCCTAGGATATGCCCCAATAATGGATCCGTGATGAAAGGAGTGAGAATGATACAAAGTGAAGGTCAAGCAAAGCTTTATTTCATGCCAAGCATCAAGAATCAAAGTGACCGGCCAGGGCCATGCCCTCTTACAGAGAGGGCGACCCTTCTCTATTTTACAGACTAGCTTTTAAGGGCAAAGGCCCTGCCATGCACGGGTGGCCCATGAAACTATAACACACAGAGAAAGCTGCACAGTCATGCAATTACAATTTACCCTAGTAGACATTTGAACCAATCTATTACCTTGATTAGGATTGGTGCCTAAAAGGTTGCCAAAAGGCGGGGCCCATACTCCTTGGTAACTGGGGAGACAGTGTGCATCCCCCCACTGATCGGGTGTCTCCACCTGGCCTGACTAACCCTTGTATTTGAGCTTGTTCCCTTTTAAACAGAGAGAAAACCAGCTTTTCTATACCAGTGTCTTTCCTCTCTCTCTCTTTTTTTTTTTTCCTTAAGCATGCAGTCTTGAGAGTTTTCTGGGTTTCCCTCCCGTTGTGAATGACATCACAAACAAGGGAAGGGGGACCTTTCAGATGCTGTCCTGCTCACGTCCCTCGTGGGAACTTAGGAGTGTCTTAGCTAAGGTCTGTCCCTATAAGCCCCGGACCAGGCTACTTCGAGGAGTAGATGACTGTTATGCCATATTATGCCCCTCGAGACTCAGGGTGCAGCTCACTCAGACTCCGTAGCTGTAGCGGTGGAGCCATACAGACAGATTCACACAGTTACTCTTCATTTGAACAGGTTGGACACCGCCCCCCCTGGCTAATGGGATGCGATCAGACTCCCCTTCCATTTTTTATGAATGGATGTAGTTCTGACAGTGGCCTCCGGGCTGTTTTTCTCTCTTTCTTTTTCTAACAGGTTCACGCATCAGGTCTTTTTCTCTCCTTTTACCTATCTCCTACTTTTTTACAAACAGAGTTGCTTCCCTCATTTCTATCAGTCTTAGTTACATTTAGCAGAATTTTGTACTCTTAGAAATACCTTAACTTCTACTGAAGACTAAATATAAACCAATTGTGAACTGTTACAATAGAATTTTTTAGATGGCAAATTTAACAATTAGTTAGGCACAAAACATGTTTACCAACAGATTTCAAAAGCACAAACCTAGTTTCAGCAACCAGCGTCTAGCATTTTATCCCATTTGGTTAAGGTTTCAGGTTACCAAAGACTTTGAAAGCTACTTTAACAATTACCCATTAAAACTTTGAGACAGACATTGAACCATCAGTTTAGTCATCTCTTTGTTAATAGATTTAACACAGGTTTTAACAAATAACACGAGCTTATTTGACCTGAAGTAAAAATTCTGAAATTTCACATTTGCTACTATTAACTCAAAAGACATATTTATCCTAATTAACCCAACAAAATTAACTTAGTTCAAATACTGATTTATGTTCCACCTGGGCCCACTCCGTTTCGAATGTTTATCTGAGACCTGGGTGGGAAGATCTGGAGTGGGGGTATTAGGTCCAAGGGGTGCTCTTTTGTTTTCCAACAGTGAAGAACAGAACAAAGTGCCACCAGAATGCAGAGAAAGTTTTCCGAGTTCTAAGGCTCATCAGCTCCAAGAGAAGAGCATACATTATGGTTTCCCCGCCAGCAAGGGGGAGGGGCTAGGCAGTCCACGTTCAGCCAGTGAAGGCAAGGAATGAAACAAAGTTTGTTTTGGCAGCTGCTTGGGAATATTCCTTAAAGTCTCTGTCTCGAGTTAGACTAACCCCAGCTGGCTCCAGTTATAGCCCTTAACACATAAAACGAGTGAGGTAAAAGCCCCACATCTATTAGAAGGAATGGAGAGAAGAAATTCTGAGTCCCTGAACTCTCTGCTTGCCCCATTCCTTCACACACAACAAACAGCACGAACAGACAACAAAAAGACAAGGCAAAGACAACCACAGGCCCAGCAGTTCTTACTCAGAACCTGCTGTTGGTGGGAATTTTCTCCATCCCCTACAAACAGAATGAACAACAGAACAGACAACAAAAAGACAAAACAAAGACAACCTCAGGCCAAATGGTTCAGAACCAGAGGTGGCCGCCTAGGGGCACTCGAATCCCCTGACCAGGACCACCTAGGGTGACTCCAACCCCCCAACTGTCTAGGAGGACTCAAACCCCCCTGACTGTGACTGCCTAGGGGAATTCGAACCCCCCGCCTGTCAAGGGGGACTCAAAACCCCTGGCAATCTACCAGTGGAGTGAAGGGGCGTCCCCACATCCTCTCCAGCCCTGGGGAGCATGGCTGCATCCAGATTCTCCCCGGTGGGCTTTACCTAGAGATCTGCAACCAGGCAGACAGAACCAGACCCAGCGGCCTTCACCCAGAGCCTGCCACTGGTGGGGGTTTCCTGGCCCCCTACAGACGCTTGCCAGGACAAGCTACAGATGCTTGCCAGGAAGAGCCACAGAACAGAACCGGACCCAGCAGCCCTCACCAAGAGCCTGCCGCTGGTGAGGGTTTCCTGGCCCCCTACAGATGGGATTCCCAGATTTTACCCCTTACCTCTAGAGGCTTTTCCCAGAAATTCTGATGCTGTCTCAGTTCTCGTCATTTAATCCTGGATAAGCCCCCCTAGGATATGCCCCAATAATGGATCCGTGATGAAAGGAGTGAGAATGATACAAAGTGAAGGTCAAGCAAAGCTTTATTTCATGCCAAGCATCAAGAATCAAAGTGACCGGCCAGGGCCATGCCCTCTTACAGAGAGGGCGACCCTTCTCTATTTTACAGACTAGCTTTTAAGGGCAAAGGCCCTGCCATGCACGGGTGGCCCATGAAACTATAACACACAGAGAAAGCTGCACAGTCATGCAATTACAATTTACCCTAGTAGACATTTGAACCAATCTATTACCTTGATTAGGATTGGTGCCTAAAAGGTTGCCAAAAGGCGGGGCCCATACTCCTTGGTAACTGGGGAGACAGTGTGCATCCCCCCACTGATCGGATGTCTCCACATGGCCTGACTAACCCTTGTATTTGAGCTTGTTCCCTTTTAAACAGAGAGAAAACCAGCTTTTCTATACCAGTGTCTTTCCTCTCTCTCTCTTTTTTTTTTTTTCTTAAGCATGCAGTCTTGAGAGTTTTCTGGGTTTCCCTCCCGTTGTGAATGACATCACAAACAAGGGAAGGGGGACCTTTCAGATGCTGTCCTGCTCACGTCCCTCGTGGGAACTTAGGAGTGTCTTAGCTAAGGTCTGTCCCTATAAGCCCCGGACCAGGCTACTTCGAGGAGTAGATGACTGTTATGCCATATTATGCCCCTCGAGACTCAGGGTGCAGCTCACTCAGACTCCGTAGCTGTAGCGGTGGAGCCATACAGACAGATTCACACAGTTACTCTTCATTTGAACAGGTTGGACACCGCCCCCCCTGGCTAATGGGATGCGATCAGACTCCCCTTCCATTTTTTATGAATGGATGTAGTTCTGACAGTGGCCTCCGGGCTGTTTTTCTCTCTTTCTTTTTCTAACAGGTTCACGCATCAGGTCTTTTTCTCTCCTTTTACCTATCTCCTACTTTTTTACAAACAGAGTTGCTTCCCTCATTTCTATCAGTCTTAGTTACATTTAGCAGAATTTTGTACTCTTAGAAATACCTTAACTTCTACTGAAGACTAAATATAAACCAATTGTGAACTGTTACAATAGAATTTTTTAGATGGCAAATTTAACAATTAGTTAGGCACAAAACATGTTTACCAACAGATTTCAAAAGCACAAACCTAGTTTCAGCAACCAGCGTCTAGCATTTTATCCCATTTGGTTAAGGTTTCAGGTTACCAAAGACTTTGAAAGCTACTTTAACAATTACCCATTAAAACTTTGAGACAGACATTGAACCATCAGTTTAGTCATCTCTTTGTTAATAGATTTAACACAGGTTTTAACAAATAACACGAGCTTATTTGACCTGAAGTAAAAATTCTGAAATTTCACATTTGCTACTATTAACTCAAAAGACATATTTATCCTAATTAACCCAACAAAATTAACTTAGTTCAAATACTGATTTATGTTCCACCTGGGCCCACTCCGTTTCGAATGTTTATCTGAGACCTGGGTGGGAAGATCTGGAGTGGGGGTATTAGGTCCAAGGGGTGCTCTTTTGTTTTCCAACAGTGAAGAACAGAACAAAGTGCCACCAGAATGCAGAGAAAGTTTTCCGAGTTCTAAGGCTCATCAGCTCCAAGAGAAGAGCATACATTATGGTTTCCCCGCCAGCAAGGGGGAGGGGCTAGGCAGTCCACGTTCAGCCAGTGAAGGCAAGGAATGAAACAAAGTTTGTTTTGGCAGCTGCTTGGGAATATTCCTTAAAGTCTCTGTCTCGAGTTAGACTAACCCCAGCTGGCTCCAGTTATAGCCCTTAACACATAAAACGAGTGAGGTAAAAGCCCCACATCTATTAGAAGGAATGGAGAGAAGAAATTCTGAGTCCCTGAACTCTCTGCTTGCCCCATTCCTTCACACACAACAAACAGCACGACAGACAACAAAAAGACAAGGCAAAGACAACCACAGGCCCAGCAGTTCTTACTCAGAACCTGCTGTTGGTGGGAATTTTCTCCATCCCCTACAAACAGAATGAACAACAGAACAGACAACAAAAAGACAAAACAAAGACAACCTCAGGCCAAATGGTTCAGAACCAGAGGTGGCCGCCTAGGGGCACTCGAATCCCCTGACCAGGACCACCTAGGGTGACTCCAACCCCCCAACTGTCTAGGAGGACTCAAACCCCCCTGACTGTGACTGCCTAGGGGAATTCGAACCCCCCGCCTGTCAAGGGGGACTCAAAACCCCTGGCAATCTACCAGTGGAGTGAAGGGGCGTCCCCACATCCTCTCCAGCCCTGGGGAGCATGGCTGCATCCAGATTCTCCCCGGTGGGCTTTACCTAGAGATCTGCAACCAGGCAGACAGAACCAGACCCAGCGGCCTTCACCCAGAGCCTGCCACTGGTGGGGGTTTCCTGGCCCCCTACAGACGCTTGCCAGGACAAGCTACAGATGCTTGCCAGGAAGAGCCACAGAACAGAACCGGACCCAGCAGCCCTCACCAAGAGCCTGCCGCTGGTGAGGGTTTCCTGGCCCCCTACAGATGGGATTCCCAGATTTTACCCCTTACCTCTAGAGGCTTTTCCCAGAAATTCTGATGCTGTCTCAGTTCTCGTCATTTAATCCTGGATAAGCCCCCCTAGGATATGCCCCAATAATGGATCCGTGATGAAAGGAGTGAGAATGATACAAAGTGAAGGTCAAGCAAAGCTTTATTTCATGCCAAGCATCAAGAATCAAAGTGACCGGCCAGGGCCATGCCCTCTTACAGAGAGGGCGACCCTTCTCTATTTTACAGACTAGCTTTTAAGGGCAAAGGCCCTGCCATGCACGGGTGGCCCATGAAACTATAACACACAGAGAAAGCTGCACAGTCATGCAATTACAATTTACCCTAGTAGACATTTGAACCAATCTATTACCTTGATTAGGATTGGTGCCTAAAAGGTTGCCAAAAGGCGGGGCCCATACTCCTTGGTAACTGGGGAGACAGTGTGCATCCCCCCACTGATCGGATGTCTCCACATGGCCTGACTAACCCTTGTATTTGAGCTTGTTCCCTTTTAAACAGAGAGAAAACCAGCTTTTCTATTCCATTGTCTTTCCTCTCTCTTTTTTTTTTTTTTTTCCTTAAGCATGCAGTCTTGAGAGTTTTCTGGGTTTCCCTCCCGTTGTGAATGACATCACAAACAAGGGAAGGGGGACCTTTCAGATGCTGTCCTGCTCACGTCCCTCGTGGGAACTTAGGAGTGTCTTAGCTAAGGTCTGTCCCTATAAGCCCCGGACCAGGCTACTTCGAGGAGTAGATGACTGTTATGCCATATTATGCCCCTCGAGACTCAGGGTGCAGCTCACTCAGACTCCGTAGCTGTAGCGGTGGAGCCATACAGACAGATTCACACAGTTACTCTTCATTTGAACAGGTTGGACACCGCCCCCCCTGGCTAATGGGATGCGATCAGACTCCCCTTCCATTTTTTATGAATGGATGTAGTTCTGACAGTGGCCTCCGGGCTGTTTTTCTCTCTTTCTTTTTCTAACAGGTTCACGCATCAGGTCTTTTTCTCTCCTTTTACCTATCTCCTACTTTTTTACAAACAGAGTTGCTTCCCTCATTTCTATCAGTCTTAGTTACATTTAGCAGAATTTTGTACTCTTAGAAATACCTTAACTTCTACTGAAGACTAAATATAAACCAATTGTGAACTGTTACAATAGAATTTTTTAGATGGCAAATTTAACAATTAGTTAGGCACAAAACATGTTTACCAACAGATTTCAAAAGCACAAACCTAGTTTCAGCAACCAGCGTCTAGCATTTTATCCCATTTGGTTAAGGTTTCAGGTTACCAAAGACTTTGAAAGCTACTTTAGCAATTACCCATTAAAACTTTGAGACAGACATTGAACCATCAGTTTAGTCATCTCTTTGTTAATAGATTTAACACAGGTTTTAACAAATAACACGAGCTTATTTGACCTGAAGTAAAAATTCTGAAATTTCACATTTGCTACTATTAACTCAAAAGACATATTTATCCTAATTAACCCAACAAAATTAACTTAGTTCAAATACTGATTTATGTTCCACCTGGGCCCACTCCGTTTCGAATGTTTATCTGAGACCTGGGTGGGAAGATCTGGAGTGGGGGTATTAGGTCCAAGGGGTGCTCTTTTGTTTTCCAACAGTGAAGAACAGAACAAAGTGCCACCAGAATGCAGAGAAAGTTTTCCGAGTTCTAAGGCTCATCAGCTCCAAGAGAAGAGCATACATTATGGTTTCCCCGCCAGCAAGGGGGAGGGGCTAGGCAGTCCACGTTCAGCCAGTGAAGGCAAGGAATGAAACAAAGTTTGTTTTGGCAGCTGCTTGGGAATATTCCTTAAAGTCTCTGTCTCGAGTTAGACTAACCCCAGCTGGCTCCAGTTATAGCCCTTAACACATAAAACGAGTGAGGTAAAAGCCCCACATCTATTAGAAGGAATGGAGAGAAGAAATTCTGAGTCCCTGAACTCTCTGCTTGCCCCATTCCTTCACACACAACAAACAGCACAACAGACAACAAAAAGACAAGGCAAAGACAACCACAGGCCCAGCAGTTCTTACTCAGAACCTGCTGTTGGTGGGAATTTTCTCCATCCCCTACAAACAGAATGAACAACAGAACAGACAACAAAAAGACAAAACAAAGACAACCTCAGGCCAAATGGTTCAGAACCAGAGGTGGCCGCCTAGGGGCACTCGAATCCCCTGACCAGGACCACCTAGGGTGACTCCAACCCCCCAACTGTCTAGGAGGACTCAAACCCCCCTGACTGTGACTGCCTAGGGGAATTCGAACCCCCCGCCTGTCAAGGGGGACTCAAAACCCCTGGCAATCTACCAGTGGAGTGAAGGGGCGTCCCCACATCCTCTCCAGCCCTGGGGAGCATGGCTGCATCCAGATTCTCCCCGGTGGGCTTTACCTAGAGATCTGCAACCAGGCAGACAGAACCAGACCCAGCGGCCTTCACCCAGAGCCTGCCACTGGTGGGGGTTTCCTGGCCCCCTACAGACGCTTGCCAGGACAAGCTACAGATGCTTGCCAGGAAGAGCCACAGAACAGAACCGGACCCAGCAGCCCTCACCAAGAGCCTGCCGCTGGTGAGGGTTTCCTGGCCCCCTACAGATGGGATTCCCAGATTTTACCCCTTACCTCTAGAGGCTTTTCCCAGAAATTCTGATGCTGTCTCAGTTCTCGTCATTTAATCCTGGATAAGCCCCCCTAGGATATGCCCCAATAATGGATCCGTGATGAAAGGAGTGAGAATGATACAAAGTGAAGGTCAAGCAAAGCTTTATTTCATGCCAAGCATCAAGAATCAAAGTGACCGGCCAGGGCCATGCCCTCTTACAGAGAGGGCGACCCTTCTCTATTTTACAGACTAGCTTTTAAGGGCAAAGGCCCTGCCATGCACGGGTGGCCCATGAAACTATAACACACAGAGAAAGCTGCACAGTCATGCAATTACAATTTACCCTAGTAGACATTTGAACCAATCTATTACCTTGATTAGGATTGGTGCCTAAAAGGTTGCCAAAAGGCGGGGCCCATACTCCTTGGTAACTGGGGAGACAGTGTGCATCCCCCCACTGATCGGGTGTCTCCACATGGCCTGACTAACCCTTGTATTTGAGCTTGTTCCCTTTTAAACAGAGAGAAAACCAGCTTTTCTATACCAGTGTCTTTCCTCTCTCTTTTTTTTTTTTTTTTCCTTAAGCATGCAGTCTTGAGAGTTTTCTGGGTTTCCCTCCCATTGTGAATGACATCACAAACAAGGGAAGGGGGACCTTTCAGATGCTGTCCTGCTCACGTCCCTCGTGGGAACTTAGGAGTGTCTTAGCTAAGGTCTGTCCCTATAAGCCCCGGACCAGGCTACTTCGAGGAGTAGATGACTGTTATGCCATATTATGCCCCTCGAGACTCAGGGTGCAGCTCACTCAGACTCCGTAGCTGTAGCGGTGGAGCCATACAGACAGATTCACACAGTTACTCTTCATTTGAACAGGTTGGACACCGCCCCCCCTGGCTAATGGGATGCGATCAGACTCCCCTTCCATTTTTTATGAATGGATGTAGTTCTGACAGTGGCCTCCGGGCTGTTTTTCTCTCTTTCTTTTTCTAACAGGTTCACGCATCAGGTCTTTTTCTCTCCTTTTACCTATCTCCTACTTTTTTACAAACAGAGTTGCTTCCCTCATTTCTATCAGTCTTAGTTACATTTAGCAGAATTTTGTACTCTTAGAAATACCTTAACTTCTACTGAAGACTAAATATAAACCAATTGTGAACTGTTACAATAGAATTTTTTAGATGGCAAATTTAACAATTAGTTAGGCACAAAACATGTTTACCAACAGATTTCAAAAGCACAAACCTAGTTTCAGCAACCAGCGTCTAGCATTTTATCCCATTTGGTTAAGGTTTCAGGTTACCAAAGACTTTGAAAGCTACTTTAACAATTACCCATTAAAACTTTGAGACAGACATTGAACCATCAGTTTAGTCATCTCTTTGTTAATAGATTTAACACAGGTTTTAACAAATAACACGAGCTTATTTGACCTGAAGTAAAAATTCTGAAATTTCACATTTGCTACTATTAACTCAAAAGACATATTTATCCTAATTAACCCAACAAAATTAACTTAGTTCAAATACTGATTTATGTTCCACCTGGGCCCACTCCGTTTCGAATGTTTATCTGAGACCTGGGTGGGAAGATCTGGAGTGGGGGTATTAGGTCCAAGGGGTGCTCTTTTGTTTTCCAACAGTGAAGAACAGAACAAAGTGCCACCAGAATGCAGAGAAAGTTTTCCGAGTTCTAAGGCTCATCAGCTCCAAGAGAAGAGCATACATTATGGTTTCCCCGCCAGCAAGGGGGAGGGGCTAGGCAGTCCACGTTCAGCCAGTGAAGGCAAGGAATGAAACAAAGTTTGTTTTGGCAGCTGCTTGGGAATATTCCTTAAAGTCTCTGTCTCGAGTTAGACTAACCCCAGCTGGCTCCAGTTATAGCCCTTAACACATAAAACGAGTGAGGTAAAAGCCCCACATCTATTAGAAGGAATGGAGAGAAGAAATTCTGAGTCCCTGAACTCTCTGCTTGCCCCATTCCTTCACACACAACAAACAGCACGACAGACAACAAAAAGACAAGGCAAAGACAACCACAGGCCCAGCAGTTCTTACTCAGAACCTGCTGTTGGTGGGAATTTTCTCCATCCCCTACAAACAGAATGAACAACAGAACAGACAACAAAAAGACAAAACAAAGACAACCTCAGGCCAAATGGTTCAGAACCAGAGGTGGCCGCCTAGGGGCACTCGAATCCCCTGACCAGGACCACCTAGGGTGACTCCAACCCCCCAACTGTCTAGGAGGACTCAAACCCCCCTGACTGTGACTGCCTAGGGGAATTCGAACCCCCCGCCTGTCAAGGGGGACTCAAAACCCCTGGCAATCTACCAGTGGAGTGAAGGGGCGTCCCCACATCCTCTCCAGCCCTGGGGAGCATGGCTGCATCCAGATTCTCCCCGGTGGGCTTTACCTAGAGATCTGCAACCAGGCAGACAGAACCAGACCCAGCGGCCTTCACCCAGAGCCTGCCACTGGTGGGGGTTTCCTGGCCCCCTACAGACGCTTGCCAGGACAAGCTACAGATGCTTGCCAGGAAGAGCCACAGAACAGAACCGGACCCAGCAGCCCTCACCAAGAGCCTGCCGCTGGTGAGGGTTTCCTGGCCCCCTACAGATGGGATTCCCAGATTTTACCCCTTACCTCTAGAGGCTTTTCCCAGAAATTCTGATGCTGTCTCAGTTCTCGTCATTTAATCCTGGATAAGCCCCCCTAGGATATGCCCCAATAATGGATCCGTGATGAAAGGAGTGAGAATGATACAAAGTGAAGGTCAAGCAAAGCTTTATTTCATGCCAAGCATCAAGAATCAAAGTGACCGGCCAGGGCCATGCCCTCTTACAGAGAGGGCGACCCTTCTCTATTTTACAGACTAGCTTTTAAGGGCAAAGGCCCTGCCATGCACGGGTGGCCCATGAAACTATAACACACAGAGAAAGCTGCACAGTCATGCAATTACAATTTACCCTAGTAGACATTTGAACCAATCTATTACCTTGATTAGGATTGGTGCCTAAAAGGTTGCCAAAAGGCGGGGCCCATACTCCTTGGTAACTGGGGAGACAGTGTGCATCCCCCCACTGATCGGGTGTCTCCACCTGGCCTGACTAACCCTTGTATTTGAGCTTGTTCCCTTTTAAACAGAGAGAAAACCAGCTTTTCTATACCAGTGTCTTTCCTCTCTCTCTTTTTTTTTTTTTCCTTAAGCATGCAGTCTTGAGAGTTTTCTGGGTTTCCCTCCCGTTGTGAATGACATCACAAACAAGGGAAGGGGGACCTTTCAGATGCTGTCCTGCTCACGTCCCTCGTGGGAACTTAGGAGTGTCTTAGCTAAGGTCTGTCCCTATAAGCCCCGGACCAGGCTACTTCGAGGAGTAGATGACTGTTATGCCATATTATGCCCCTCGAGACTCAGGGTGCAGCTCACTCAGACTCCGTAGCTGTAGCGGTGGAGCCATACAGACAGATTCACACAGTTACTCTTCATTTGAACAGGTTGGACACCGCCCCCCCTGGCTAATGGGATGCGATCAGACTCCCCTTCCATTTTTTATGAATGGATGTAGTTCTGACAGTGGCCTCCGGGCTGTTTTTCTCTCTTTCTTTTTCTAACAGGTTCACGCATCAGGTCTTTTTCTCTCCTTTTACCTATCTCCTACTTTTTTACAAACAGAGTTGCTTCCCTCATTTCTATCAGTCTTAGTTACATTTAGCAGAATTTTGTACTCTTAGAAATACCTTAACTTCTACTGAAGACTAAATATAAACCAATTGTGAACTGTTACAATAGAATTTTTTAGATGGCAAATTTAACAATTAGTTAGGCACAAAACATGTTTACCAACAGATTTCAAAAGCACAAACCTAGTTTCAGCAACCAGCGTCTAGCATTTTATCCCATTTGGTTAAGGTTTCAGGTTACCAAAGACTTTGAAAGCTACTTTAACAATTACCCATTAAAACTTTGAGACAGACATTGAACCATCAGTTTAGTCATCTCTTTGTTAATAGATTTAACACAGGTTTTAACAAATAACACGAGCTTATTTGACCTGAAGTAAAAATTCTGAAATTTCACATTTGCTACTATTAACTCAAAAGACATATTTATCCTAATTAACCCAACAAAATTAACTTAGTTCAAATACTGATTTATGTTCCACCTGGGCCCACTCCGTTTCGAATGTTTATCTGAGACCTGGGTGGGAAGATCTGGAGTGGGGGTATTAGGTCCAAGGGGTGCTCTTTTGTTTTCCAACAGTGAAGAACAGAACAAAGTGCCACCAGAATGCAGAGAAAGTTTTCCGAGTTCTAAGGCTCATCAGCTCCAAGAGAAGAGCATACATTATGGTTTCCCCGCCAGCAAGGGGGAGGGGCTAGGCAGTCCACGTTCAGCCAGTGAAGGCAAGGAATGAAACAAAGTTTGTTTTGGCAGCTGCTTGGGAATATTCCTTAAAGTCTCTGTCTCGAGTTAGACTAACCCCAGCTGGCTCCAGTTATAGCCCTTAACACATAAAACGAGTGAGGTAAAAGCCCCACATCTATTAGAAGGAATGGAGAGAAGAAATTCTGAGTCCCTGAACTCTCTGCTTGCCCCATTCCTTCACACACAACAAACAGCACGACAGACAACAAAAAGACAAGGCAAAGACAACCACAGGCCCAGCAGTTCTTACTCAGAACCTGCTGTTGGTGGGAATTTTCTCCATCCCCTACAAACAGAATGAACAACAGAACAGACAACAAAAAGACAAAACAAAGACAACCTCAGGCCAAATGGTTCAGAACCAGAGGTGGCCGCCTAGGGGCACTCGAATCCCCTGACCAGGACCACCTAGGGTGACTCCAACCCCCCAACTGTCTAGGAGGACTCAAACCCCCCTGACTGTGACTGCCTAGGGGAATTCGAACCCCCCGCCTGTCAAGGGGGACTCAAAACCCCTGGCAATCTACCAGTGGAGTGAAGGGGCGTCCCCACATCCTCTCCAGCCCTGGGGAGCATGGCTGCATCCAGATTCTCCCCGGTGGGCTTTACCTAGAGATCTGCAACCAGGCAGACAGAACCAGACCCAGCGGCCTTCACCCAGAGCCTGCCACTGGTGGGGGTTTCCTGGCCCCCTACAGACGCTTGCCAGGACAAGCTACAGATGCTTGCCAGGAAGAGCCACAGAACAGAACCGGACCCAGCAGCCCTCACCAAGAGCCTGCCGCTGGTGAGGGTTTCCTGGCCCCCTACAGATGGGATTCCCAGATTTTACCCCTTACCTCTAGAGGCTTTTCCCAGAAATTCTGATGCTGTCTCAGTTCTCGTCATTTAATCCTGGATAAGCCCCCCTAGGATATGCCCCAATAATGGATCCGTGATGAAAGGAGTGAGAATGATACAAAGTGAAGGTCAAGCAAAGCTTTATTTCATGCCAAGCATCAAGAATCAAAGTGACCGGCCAGGGCCATGCCCTCTTACAGAGAGGGCGACCCTTCTCTATTTTACAGACTAGCTTTTAAGGGCAAAGGCCCTGCCATGCACGGGTGGCCCATGAAACTATAACACACAGAGAAAGCTGCACAGTCATGCAATTACAATTTACCCTAGTAGACATTTGAACCAATCTATTACCTTGATTAGGATTGGTGCCTAAAAGGTTGCCAAAAGGCGGGGCCCATACTCCTTGGTAACTGGGGAGACAGTGTGCATCCCCCCACTGATCGGGTGTCTCCACCTGGCCTGACTAACCCTTGTATTTGAGCTTGTTCCCTTTTAAACAGAGAGAAAACCAGCTTTTCTATACCAGTGTCTTTCCTCTCTCTCTTTTTTTTTTTTTTCCTTAAGCATGCAGTCTTGAGAGTTTTCTGGGTTTCCCTCCCGTTGTGAATGACATCACAAACAAGGGAAGGGGGACCTTTCAGATGCTGTCCTGCTCACGTCCCTCGTGGGAACTTAGGAGTGTCTTAGCTAAGGTCTGTCCCTATAAGCCCCGGACCAGGCTACTTCGAGGAGTAGATGACTGTTATGCCATATTATGCCCCTCGAGACTCAGGGTGCAGCTCACTCAGACTCCGTAGCTGTAGCGGTGGAGCCATACAGACAGATTCACACAGTTACTCTTCATTTGAACAGGTTGGACACCGCCCCCCCTGGCTAATGGGATGCGATCAGACTCCCCTTCCATTTTTTATGAATGGATGTAGTTCTGACAGTGGCCTCCGGGCTGTTTTTCTCTCTTTCTTTTTCTAACAGGTTCACGCATCAGGTCTTTTTCTCTCCTTTTACCTATCTCCTACTTTTTTACAAACAGAGTTGCTTCCCTCATTTCTATCAGTCTTAGTTACATTTAGCAGAATTTTGTACTCTTAGAAATACCTTAACTTCTACTGAAGACTAAATATAAACCAATTGTGAACTGTTACAATAGAATTTTTTAGATGGCAAATTTAACAATTAGTTAGGCACAAAACATGTTTACCAACAGATTTCAAAAGCACAAACCTAGTTTCAGCAACCAGCGTCTAGCATTTTATCCCATTTGGTTAAGGTTTCAGGTTACCAAAGACTTTGAAAGCTACTTTAACAATTACCCATTAAAACTTTGAGACAGACATTGAACCATCAGTTTAGTCATCTCTTTGTTAATAGATTTAACACAGGTTTTAACAAATAACACGAGCTTATTTGACCTGAAGTAAAAATTCTGAAATTTCACATTTGCTACTATTAACTCAAAAGACATATTTATCCTAATTAACCCAACAAAATTAACTTAGTTCAAATACTGATTTATGTTCCACCTGGGCCCACTCCGTTTCGAATGTTTATCTGAGACCTGGGTGGGAAGATCTGGAGTGGGGGTATTAGGTCCAAGGGGTGCTCTTTTGTTTTCCAACAGTGAAGAACAGAACAAAGTGCCACCAGAATGCAGAGAAAGTTTTCCGAGTTCTAAGGCTCATCAGCTCCAAGAGAAGAGCATACATTATGGTTTCCCCGCCAGCAAGGGGGAGGGGCTAGGCAGTCCACGTTCAGCCAGTGAAGGCAAGGAATGAAACAAAGTTTGTTTTGGCAGCTGCTTGGGAATATTCCTTAAAGTCTCTGTCTCGAGTTAGACTAACCCCAGCTGGCTCCAGTTATAGCCCTTAACACATAAAACGAGTGAGGTAAAAGCCCCACATCTATTAGAAGGAATGGAGAGAAGAAATTCTGAGTCCCTGAACTCTCTGCTTGCCCCATTCCTTCACACACAACAAACAGCACGACAGACAACAAAAAGACAAGGCAAAGACAACCACAGGCCCAGCAGTTCTTACTCAGAACCTGCTGTTGGTGGGAATTTTCTCCATCCCCTACAAACAGAATGAACAACAGAACAGACAACAAAAAGACAAAACAAAGACAACCTCAGGCCAAATGGTTCAGAACCAGAGGTGGCCGCCTAGGGGCACTCGAATCCCCTGACCAGGACCACCTAGGGTGACTCCAACCCCCCAACTGTCTAGGAGGACTCAAACCCCCCTGACTGTGACTGCCTAGGGGAATTCGAACCCCCCGCCTGTCAAGGGGGACTCAAAACCCCTGGCAATCTACCAGTGGAGTGAAGGGGCGTCCCCACATCCTCTCCAGCCCTGGGGAGCATGGCTGCATCCAGATTCTCCCCGGTGGGCTTTACCTAGAGATCTGCAACCAGGCAGACAGAACCAGACCCAGCGGCCTTCACCCAGAGCCTGCCACTGGTGGGGGTTTCCTGGCCCCCTACAGACGCTTGCCAGGACAAGCTACAGATGCTTGCCAGGAAGAGCCACAGAACAGAACCGGACCCAGCAGCCCTCACCAAGAGCCTGCCGCTGGTGAGGGTTTCCTGGCCCCCTACAGATGGGATTCCCAGATTTTACCCCTTACCTCTAGAGGCTTTTCCCAGAAATTCTGATGCTGTCTCAGTTCTCGTCATTTAATCCTGGATAAGCCCCCCTAGGATATGCCCCAATAATGGATCCGTGATGAAAGGAGTGAGAATGATACAAAGTGAAGGTCAAGCAAAGCTTTATTTCATGCCAAGCATCAAGAATCAAAGTGACCGGCCAGGGCCATGCCCTCTTACAGAGAGGGCGACCCTTCTCTATTTTACAGACTAGCTTTTAAGGGCAAAGGCCCTGCCATGCACGGGTGGCCCATGAAACTATAACACACAGAGAAAGCTGCACAGTCATGCAATTACAATTTACCCTAGTAGACATTTGAACCAATCTATTACCTTGATTAGGATTGGTGCCTAAAAGGTTGCCAAAAGGCGGGGCCCATACTCCTTGGTAACTGGGGAGACAGTGTGCATCCCCCCACTGATCGGGTGTCTCCACCTGGCCTGACTAACCCTTGTATTTGAGCTTGTTCCCTTTTAAACAGAGAGAAAACCAGCTTTTCTATACCAGTGTCTTTCCTCTCTCTCTCTTTTTTTTTTTTTCCTTAAGCATGCAGTCTTGAGAGTTTTCTGGGTTTCCCTCCCGTTGTGAATGACATCACAAACAAGGGAAGGGGGACCTTTCAGATGCTGTCCTGCTCACGTCCCTCGTGGGAACTTAGGAGTGTCTTAGCTAAGGTCTGTCCCTATAAGCCCCGGACCAGGCTACTTCGAGGAGTAGATGACTGTTATGCCATATTATGCCCCTCGAGACTCAGGGTGCAGCTCACTCAGACTCCGTAGCTGTAGCGGTGGAGCCATACAGACAGATTCACACAGTTACTCTTCATTTGAACAGGTTGGACACCGCCCCCCCTGGCTAATGGGATGCGATCAGACTCCCCTTCCATTTTTTATGAATGGATGTAGTTCTGACAGTGGCCTCCGGGCTGTTTTTCTCTCTTTCTTTTTCTAACAGGTTCACGCATCAGGTCTTTTTCTCTCCTTTTACCTATCTCCTACTTTTTTACAAACAGAGTTGCTTCCCTCATTTCTATCAGTCTTAGTTACATTTAGCAGAATTTTGTACTCTTAGAAATACCTTAACTTCTACTGAAGACTAAATATAAACCAATTGTGAACTGTTACAATAGAATTTTTTAGATGGCAAATTTAACAATTAGTTAGGCACAAAACATGTTTACCAACAGATTTCAAAAGCACAAACCTAGTTTCAGCAACCAGCGTCTAGCATTTTATCCCATTTGGTTAAGGTTTCAGGTTACCAAAGACTTTGAAAGCTACTTTAACAATTACCCATTAAAACTTTGAGACAGACATTGAACCATCAGTTTAGTCATCTCTTTGTTAATAGATTTAACACAGGTTTTAACAAATAACACGAGCTTATTTGACCTGAAGTAAAAATTCTGAAATTTCACATTTGCTACTATTAACTCAAAAGACATATTTATCCTAATTAACCCAACAAAATTAACTTAGTTCAAATACTGATTTATGTTCCACCTGGGCCCACTCCGTTTCGAATGTTTATCTGAGACCTGGGTGGGAAGATCTGGAGTGGGGGTATTAGGTCCAAGGGGTGCTCTTTTGTTTTCCAACAGTGAAGAACAGAACAAAGTGCCACCAGAATGCAGAGAAAGTTTTCCGAGTTCTAAGGCTCATCAGCTCCAAGAGAAGAGCATACATTATGGTTTCCCCGCCAGCAAGGGGGAGGGGCTAGGCAGTCCACGTTCAGCCAGTGAAGGCAAGGAATGAAACAAAGTTTGTTTTGGCAGCTGCTTGGGAATATTCCTTAAAGTCTCTGTCTCGAGTTAGACTAACCCCAGCTGGCTCCAGTTATAGCCCTTAACACATAAAACGAGTGAGGTAAAAGCCCCACATCTATTAGAAGGAATGGAGAGAAGAAATTCTGAGTCCCTGAACTCTCTGCTTGCCCCATTCCTTCACACACAACAAACAGCACGACAGACAACAAAAAGACAAGGCAAAGACAACCACAGGCCCAGCAGTTCTTACTCAGAACCTGCTGTTGGTGGGAATTTTCTCCATCCCCTACAAACAGAATGAACAACAGAACAGACAACAAAAAGACAAAACAAAGACAACCTCAGGCCAAATGGTTCAGAACCAGAGGTGGCCGCCTAGGGGCACTCGAATCCCCTGACCAGGACCACCTAGGGTGACTCCAACCCCCCAACTGTCTAGGAGGACTCAAACCCCCCTGACTGTGACTGCCTAGGGGAATTCGAACCCCCCGCCTGTCAAGGGGGACTCAAAACCCCTGGCAATCTACCAGTGGAGTGAAGGGGCGTCCCCACATCCTCTCCAGCCCTGGGGAGCATGGCTGCATCCAGATTCTCCCCGGTGGGCTTTACCTAGAGATCTGCAACCAGGCAGACAGAACCAGACCCAGCGGCCTTCACCCAGAGCCTGCCACTGGTGGGGGTTTCCTGGCCCCCTACAGACGCTTGCCAGGACAAGCTACAGATGCTTGCCAGGAAGAGCCACAGAACAGAACCGGACCCAGCAGCCCTCACCAAGAGCCTGCCGCTGGTGAGGGTTTCCTGGCCCCCTACAGATGGGATTCCCAGATTTTACCCCTTACCTCTAGAGGCTTTTCCCAGAAATTCTGATGCTGTCTCAGTTCTCGTCATTTAATCCTGGATAAGCCCCCCTAGGATATGCCCCAATAATGGATCCGTGATGAAAGGAGTGAGAATGATACAAAGTGAAGGTCAAGCAAAGCTTTATTTCATGCCAAGCATCAAGAATCAAAGTGACCGGCCAGGGCCATGCCCTCTTACAGAGAGGGCGACCCTTCTCTATTTTACAGACTAGCTTTTAAGGGCAAAGGCCCTGCCATGCACGGGTGGCCCATGAAACTATAACACACAGAGAAAGCTGCACAGTCATGCAATTACAATTTACCCTAGTAGACATTTGAACCAATCTATTACCTTGATTAGGATTGGTGCCTAAAAGGTTGCCAAAAGGCGGGGCCCATACTCCTTGGTAACTGGGGAGACAGTGTGCATCCCCCCACTGATCGGGTGTCTCCACCTGGCCTGACTAACCCTTGTATTTGAGCTTGTTCCCTTTTAAACAGAGAGAAAACCAGCTTTTCTATACCAGTGTCTTTCCTCTCTCTCTTTTTTTTTTTTTTTCCTTAAGCATGCAGTCTTGAGAGTTTTCTGGGTTTCCCTCCCGTTGTGAATGACATCACAAACAAGGGAAGGGGGACCTTTCAGATGCTGTCCTGCTCACGTCCCTCGTGGGAACTTAGGAGTGTCTTAGCTAAGGTCTGTCCCTATAAGCCCCGGACCAGGCTACTTCGAGGAGTAGATGACTGTTATGCCATATTATGCCCCTCGAGACTCAGGGTGCAGCTCACTCAGACTCCGTAGCTGTAGCGGTGGAGCCATACAGACAGATTCACACAGTTACTCTTCATTTGAACAGGTTGGACACCGCCCCCCCTGGCTAATGGGATGCGATCAGACTCCCCTTCCATTTTTTATGAATGGATGTAGTTCTGACAGTGGCCTCCGGGCTGTTTTTCTCTCTTTCTTTTTCTAACAGGTTCACGCATCAGGTCTTTTTCTCTCCTTTTACCTATCTCCTACTTTTTTACAAACAGAGTTGCTTCCCTCATTTCTATCAGTCTTAGTTACATTTAGCAGAATTTTGTACTCTTAGAAATACCTTAACTTCTACTGAAGACTAAATATAAACCAATTGTGAACTGTTACAATAGAATTTTTTAGATGGCAAATTTAACAATTAGTTAGGCACAAAACATGTTTACCAACAGATTTCAAAAGCACAAACCTAGTTTCAGCAACCAGCGTCTAGCATTTTATCCCATTTGGTTAAGGTTTCAGGTTACCAAAGACTTTGAAAGCTACTTTAACAATTACCCATTAAAACTTTGAGACAGACATTGAACCATCAGTTTAGTCATCTCTTTGTTAATAGATTTAACACAGGTTTTAACAAATAACACGAGCTTATTTGACCTGAAGTAAAAATTCTGAAATTTCACATTTGCTACTATTAACTCAAAAGACATATTTATCCTAATTAACCCAACAAAATTAACTTAGTTCAAATACTGATTTATGTTCCACCTGGGCCCACTCCGTTTCGAATGTTTATCTGAGACCTGGGTGGGAAGATCTGGAGTGGGGGTATTAGGTCCAAGGGGTGCTCTTTTGTTTTCCAACAGTGAAGAACAGAACAAAGTGCCACCAGAATGCAGAGAAAGTTTTCCGAGTTCTAAGGCTCATCAGCTCCAAGAGAAGAGCATACATTATGGTTTCCCCGCCAGCAAGGGGGAGGGGCTAGGCAGTCCACGTTCAGCCAGTGAAGGCAAGGAATGAAACAAAGTTTGTTTTGGCAGCTGCTTGGGAATATTCCTTAAAGTCTCTGTCTCGAGTTAGACTAACCCCAGCTGGCTCCAGTTATAGCCCTTAACACATAAAACGAGTGAGGTAAAAGCCCCACATCTATTAGAAGGAATGGAGAGAAGAAATTCTGAGTCCCTGAACTCTCTGCTTGCCCCATTCCTTCACACACAACAAACAGCACGACAGACAACAAAAAGACAAGGCAAAGACAACCACAGGCCCAGCAGTTCTTACTCAGAACCTGCTGTTGGTGGGAATTTTCTCCATCCCCTACAAACAGAATGAACAACAGAACAGACAACAAAAAGACAAAACAAAGACAACCTCAGGCCAAATGGTTCAGAACCAGAGGTGGCCGCCTAGGGGCACTCGAATCCCCTGACCAGGACCACCTAGGGTGACTCCAACCCCCCAACTGTCTAGGAGGACTCAAACCCCCCTGACTGTGACTGCCTAGGGGAATTCGAACCCCCCGCCTGTCAAGGGGGACTCAAAACCCCTGGCAATCTACCAGTGGAGTGAAGGGGCGTCCCCACATCCTCTCCAGCCCTGGGGAGCATGGCTGCATCCAGATTCTCCCCGGTGGGCTTTACCTAGAGATCTGCAACCAGGCAGACAGAACCAGACCCAGCGGCCTTCACCCAGAGCCTGCCACTGGTGGGGGTTTCCTGGCCCCCTACAGACGCTTGCCAGGACAAGCTACAGATGCTTGCCAGGAAGAGCCACAGAACAGAACCGGACCCAGCAGCCCTCACCAAGAGCCTGCCGCTGGTGAGGGTTTCCTGGCCCCCTACAGATGGGATTCCCAGATTTTACCCCTTACCTCTAGAGGCTTTTCCCAGAAATTCTGATGCTGTCTCAGTTCTCGTCATTTAATCCTGGATAAGCCCCCCTAGGATATGCCCCAATAATGGATCCGTGATGAAAGGAGTGAGAATGATACAAAGTGAAGGTCAAGCAAAGCTTTATTTCATGCCAAGCATCAAGAATCAAAGTGACCGGCCAGGGCCATGCCCTCTTACAGAGAGGGCGACCGTTCTCTGTTTTACAGACTAGCTTTTAAGGGCAAAGGCCATGCCATGCACAGGTGGCCCATGAAACTGTAACACACAGAGAAAGCTGAACAGTCATGCAATTACAATTTACCCTAGTAGACATTTGAACCAATCTATTACCTTGATTAGGATTGGTGCCTAAAAGGCTGCCAAAGGGCGGGGCCCATACTCCTTGGTAACTGGGGAGACAGTGTGCATACCCCCACTGATCGGATGTCTCCACCTGGCCTGACTAACCCTTGTATTTGAGCTTGTTCCCTTTTAAACAGAGAGAAAACCAGCTTTTCTATACCAGTGTCTTTCCTCTCTCTTTTTTTTTTTTTCTTAAGCATGCAGTCTTGAGAGTTTTCTGGGTTTCCCTCCCATTGTGAATGACATCACAAACAAGGGAAGGGGGACCTTTCAGATGCTGTCCTGCTCACGTCCCTCGTGGGAACTTAGGAGTGTCTTAGCTAAGGTCTGTCTCTATAAGCCCCGGACCAGGCTACTTCGAGGAGTAGATGACTGTTATGCCATATTATGCCCCTCGAGACTCAGGGTGCAGCTCACTCAGACTCCGTAGCTGTAGCGGTGGAGCCATACAGACAGATTCACACAGTTACTCTTCATTTGAACAGGTTGGACACCGCCCCCCCTGGCTAATGGGATGCGATCAGACTCCCCTTCCATTTTTTATGAATGGATGTAGTTCTGACAGTGGCCTCCGGGCTGTTTTTCTCTCTTTCTTTTTCTAACAGGTTCACGCATCAGGTCTTTTTCTCTCCTTTTACCTATCTCCTACTTTTTTACAAACAGAGTTGCTTCCCTCATTTCTATCAGTCTTAGTTACATTTAGCAGAATTTTGTACTCTTAGAAATACCTTAACTTCTACTGAAGACTAAATATAAACCAATTGTGAACTGTTACAATAGAATTTTTTAGATGGCAAATTTAACAATTAGTTAGGCACAAAACATGTTTACCAACAGATTTCAAAAGCACAAACCTAGTTTCAGCAACCAGCGTCTAGCATTTTATCCCATTTGGTTAAGGTTTCAGGTTACCAAAGACTTTGAAAGCTACTTTAACAATTACCCATTAAAACTTTGAGACAGACATTGAACCATCAGTTTAGTCATCTCTTTGTTAATAGATTTAACACAGGTTTTAACAAATAACACGAGCTTATTTGACCTGAAGTAAAAATTCTGAAATTTCACATTTGCTACTATTAACTCAAAAGACATATTTATCCTAATTAACCCAACAAAATTAACTTAGTTCAAATACTGATTTATGTTCCACCTGGGCCCACTCCGTTTCGAATGTTTATCTGAGACCTGGGTGGGAAGATCTGGAGTGGGGGTATTAGGTCCAAGGGGTGCTCTTTTGTTTTCCAACAGTGAAGAACAGAACAAAGTGCCACCAGAATGCAGAGAAAGTTTTCCGAGTTCTAAGGCTCATCAGCTCCAAGAGAAGAGCATACATTATGGTTTCCCCGCCAGCAAGGGGGAGGGGCTAGGCAGTCCACGTTCAGCCAGTGAAGGCAAGGAATGAAACAAAGTTTGTTTTGGCAGCTGCTTGGGAATATTCCTTAAAGTCTCTGTCTCGAGTTAGACTAACCCCAGCTGGCTCCAGTTATAGCCCTTAACACATAAAACGAGTGAGGTAAAAGCCCCACATCTATTAGAAGGAATGGAGAGAAGAAATTCTGAGTCCCTGAACTCTCTGCTTGCCCCATTCCTTCACACACAACAAACAGCACAACAGACAACAAAAAGACAAGGCAAAGACAACCACAGGCCCAGCAGTTCTTACTCAGAACCTGCTGTTGGTGGGAATTTTCTCCATCCCCTACAAACAGAATGAACAACAGAACAGACAACAAAAAGACAAAACAAAGACAACCTCAGGCCAAATGGTTCAGAACCAGAGGTGGCCGCCTAGGGGCACTCGAATCCCCTGACCAGGACCACCTAGGGTGACTCCAACCCCCCAACTGTCTAGGAGGACTCAAACCCCCCTGACTGTGACTGCCTAGGGGAATTCGAACCCCCCGCCTGTCAAGGGGGACTCAAAACCCCTGGCAATCTACCAGTGGAGTGAAGGGGCGTCCCCACATCCTCTCCAGCCCTGGGGAGCATGGCTGCATCCAGATTCTCCCCGGTGGGCTTTACCTAGAGATCTGCAACCAGGCAGACAGAACCAGACCCAGCGGCCTTCACCCAGAGCCTGCCACTGGTGGGGGTTTCCTGGCCCCCTACAGACGCTTGCCAGGACAAGCTACAGATGCTTGCCAGGAAGAGCCACAGAACAGAACCGGACCCAGCAGCCCTCACCAAGAGCCTGCCGCTGGTGAGGGTTTCCTGGCCCCCTACAGATGGGATTCCCAGATTTTACCCCTTACCTCTAGAGGCTTTTCCCAGAAATTCTGATGCTGTCTCAGTTCTCGTCATTTAATCCTGGATAAGCCCCCCTAGGATATGCCCCAATAATGGATCCGTGATGAAAGGAGTGAGAATGATACAAAGTGAAGGTCAAGCAAAGCTTTATTTCATGCCAAGCATCAAGAATCAAAGTGACCGGCCAGGGCCATGCCCTCTTACAGAGAGGGCGACCCTTCTCTATTTTACAGACTAGCTTTTAAGGGCAAAGGCCCTGCCATGCACGGGTGGCCCATGAAACTATAACACACAGAGAAAGCTGCACAGTCATGCAATTACAATTTACCCTAGTAGACATTTGAACCAATCTATTACCTTGATTAGGATTGGTGCCTAAAAGGTTGCCAAAAGGCGGGGCCCATACTCCTTGGTAACTGGGGAGACAGTGTGCATCCCCCCACTGATCGGGTGTCTCCACCTGGCCTGACTAACCCTTGTATTTGAGCTTGTTCCCTTTTAAACAGAGAGAAAACCAGCTTTTCTATACCAGTGTCTTTCCTCTCTCTCTTTTTTTTTTTTTTCCTTAAGCATGCAGTCTTGAGAGTTTTCTGGGTTTCCCTCCCGTTGTGAATGACATCACAAACAAGGGAAGGGGGACCTTTCAGATGCTGTCCTGCTCACGTCCCTCGTGGGAACTTAGGAGTGTCTTAGCTAAGGTCTGTCCCTATAAGCCCCGGACCAGGCTACTTCGAGGAGTAGATGACTGTTATGCCATATTATGCCCCTCGAGACTCAGGGTGCAGCTCACTCAGACTCCGTAGCTGTAGCGGTGGAGCCATACAGACAGATTCACACAGTTACTCTTCATTTGAACAGGTTGGACACCGCCCCCCCTGGCTAATGGGATGCGATCAGACTCCCCTTCCATTTTTTATGAATGGATGTAGTTCTGACAGTGGCCTCCGGGCTGTTTTTCTCTCTTTCTTTTTCTAACAGGTTCACGCATCAGGTCTTTTTCTCTCCTTTTACCTATCTCCTACTTTTTTACAAACAGAGTTGCTTCCCTCATTTCTATCAGTCTTAGTTACATTTAGCAGAATTTTGTACTCTTAGAAATACCTTAACTTCTACTGAAGACTAAATATAAACCAATTGTGAACTGTTACAATAGAATTTTTTAGATGGCAAATTTAACAATTAGTTAGGCACAAAACATGTTTACCAACAGATTTCAAAAGCACAAACCTAGTTTCAGCAACCAGCGTCTAGCATTTTATCCCATTTGGTTAAGGTTTCAGGTTACCAAAGACTTTGAAAGCTACTTTAGCAATTACCCATTAAAACTTTGAGACAGACATTGAACCATCAGTTTAGTCATCTCTTTGTTAATAGATTTAACACAGGTTTTAACAAATAACACGAGCTTATTTGACCTGAAGTAAAAATTCTGAAATTTCACATTTGCTACTATTAACTCAAAAGACATATTTATCCTAATTAACCCAACAAAATTAACTTAGTTCAAATACTGATTTATGTTCCACCTGGGCCCACTCCGTTTCGAATGTTTATCTGAGACCTGGGTGGGAAGATCTGGAGTGGGGGTATTAGGTCCAAGGGGTGCTCTTTTGTTTTCCAACAGTGAAGAACAGAACAAAGTGCCACCAGAATGCAGAGAAAGTTTTCCGAGTTCTAAGGCTCATCAGCTCCAAGAGAAGAGCATACATTATGGTTTCCCCGCCAGCAAGGGGGAGGGGCTAGGCAGTCCACGTTCAGCCAGTGAAGGCAAGGAATGAAACAAAGTTTGTTTTGGCAGCTGCTTGGGAATATTCCTTAAAGTCTCTGTCTCGAGTTAGACTAACCCCAGCTGGCTCCAGTTATAGCCCTTAACACATAAAACGAGTGAGGTAAAAGCCCCACATCTATTAGAAGGAATGGAGAGAAGAAATTCTGAGTCCCTGAACTCTCTGCTTGCCCCATTCCTTCACACACAACAAACAGCACGAACAGACAACAAAAAGACAAGGCAAAGACAACCACAGGCCCAGCAGTTCTTACTCAGAACCTGCTGTTGGTGGGAATTTTCTCCATCCCCTACAAACAGAATGAACAACAGAACAGACAACAAAAAGACAAAACAAAGACAACCTCAGGCCAAATGGTTCAGAACCAGAGGTGGCCGCCTAGGGGCACTCGAATCCCCTGACCAGGACCACCTAGGGTGACTCCAACCCCCCAACTGTCTAGGAGGACTCAAACCCCCCTGACTGTGACTGCCTAGGGGAATTCGAACCCCCCGCCTGTCAAGGGGGACTCAAAACCCCTGGCAATCTACCAGTGGAGTGAAGGGGCGTCCCCACATCCTCTCCAGCCCTGGGGAGCATGGCTGCATCCAGATTCTCCCCGGTGGGCTTTACCTAGAGATCTGCAACCAGGCAGACAGAACCAGACCCAGCGGCCTTCACCCAGAGCCTGCCACTGGTGGGGGTTTCCTGGCCCCCTACAGACGCTTGCCAGGACAAGCTACAGATGCTTGCCAGGAAGAGCCACAGAACAGAACCGGACCCAGCAGCCCTCACCAAGAGCCTGCCGCTGGTGAGGGTTTCCTGGCCCCCTACAGATGGGATTCCCAGATTTTACCCCTTACCTCTAGAGGCTTTTCCCAGAAATTCTGATGCTGTCTCAGTTCTCGTCATTTAATCCTGGATAAGCCCCCCTAGGATATGCCCCAATAATGGATCCGTGATGAAAGGAGTGAGAATGATACAAAGTGAAGGTCAAGCAAAGCTTTATTTCATGCCAAGCATCAAGAATCAAAGTGACCGGCCAGGGCCATGCCCTCTTACAGAGAGGGCGACCCTTCTCTATTTTACAGACTAGCTTTTAAGGGCAAAGGCCCTGCCATGCACGGGTGGCCCATGAAACTATAACACACAGAGAAAGCTGCACAGTCATGCAATTACAATTTACCCTAGTAGACATTTGAACCAATCTATTACCTTGATTAGGATTGGTGCCTAAAAGGTTGCCAAAAGGCGGGGCCCATACTCCTTGGTAACTGGGGAGACAGTGTGCATCCCCCCACTGATCGGGTGTCTCCACCTGGCCTGACTAACCCTTGTATTTGAGCTTGTTCCCTTTTAAACAGAGAGAAAACCAGCTTTTCTATACCAGTGTCTTTCCTCTCTCTCTTTTTTTTTTTTTTCCTTAAGCATGCAGTCTTGAGAGTTTTCTGGGTTTCCCTCCCATTGTGAATGACATCACAAACAAGGGAAGGGGGACCTTTCAGATGCTGTCCTGCTCACGTCCCTCGTGGGAACTTAGGAGTGTCTTAGCTAAGGTCTGTCCCTATAAGCCCCGGACCAGGCTACTTCGAGGAGTAGATGACTGTTATGCCATATTATGCCCCTCGAGACTCAGGGTGCAGCTCACTCAGACTCCGTAGCTGTAGCGGTGGAGCCATACAGACAGATTCACACAGTTACTCTTCATTTGAACAGGTTGGACACCGCCCCCCCTGGCTAATGGGATGCGATCAGACTCCCCTTCCATTTTTTATGAATGGATGTAGTTCTGACAGTGGCCTCCGGGCTGTTTTTCTCTCTTTCTTTTTCTAACAGGTTCACGCATCAGGTCTTTTTCTCTCCTTTTACCTATCTCCTACTTTTTTACAAACAGAGTTGCTTCCCTCATTTCTATCAGTCTTAGTTACATTTAGCAGAATTTTGTACTCTTAGAAATACCTTAACTTCTACTGAAGACTAAATATAAACCAATTGTGAACTGTTACAATAGAATTTTTTAGATGGCAAATTTAACAATTAGTTAGGCACAAAACATGTTTACCAACAGATTTCAAAAGCACAAACCTAGTTTCAGCAACCAGCGTCTAGCATTTTATCCCATTTGGTTAAGGTTTCAGGTTACCAAAGACTTTGAAAGCTACTTTAACAATTACCCATTAAAACTTTGAGACAGACATTGAACCATCAGTTTAGTCATCTCTTTGTTAATAGATTTAACACAGGTTTTAACAAATAACACGAGCTTATTTGACCTGAAGTAAAAATTCTGAAATTTCACATTTGCTACTATTAACTCAAAAGACATATTTATCCTAATTAACCCAACAAAATTAACTTAGTTCAAATACTGATTTATGTTCCACCTGGGCCCACTCCGTTTCGAATGTTTATCTGAGACCTGGGTGGGAAGATCTGGAGTGGGGGTATTAGGTCCAAGGGGTGCTCTTTTGTTTTCCAACAGTGAAGAACAGAACAAAGTGCCACCAGAATGCAGAGAAAGTTTTCCGAGTTCTAAGGCTCATCAGCTCCAAGAGAAGAGCATACATTATGGTTTCCCCGCCAGCAAGGGGGAGGGGCTAGGCAGTCCACGTTCAGCCAGTGAAGGCAAGGAATGAAACAAAGTTTGTTTTGG
This sequence comes from Mustela erminea, assembly GCF_009829155.1. Taxonomy (NCBI): domain Eukaryota; kingdom Metazoa; phylum Chordata; class Mammalia; order Carnivora; family Mustelidae; genus Mustela; species Mustela erminea. Next base: position 9,003,751 of record NC_045616.1, read on the forward strand.
CAGCTGCTTGGGAATATTCCTTAAAGTCTCTGTCTCGAGTTAGACTAACCCCAGCTGGCTCCAGTTATAGCCCTTAACACATAAAACGAGTGAGGTAAAAGCCCCACATCTATTAGAAGGAATGGAGAGAAGAAATTCTGAGTCCCTGAACTCTCTGCTTGCCCCATTCCTTCACACACAAGAAACAGCACGACAGACAACAAAAAGACAAGGCAAAGACAACCACAGGCCCAGCAGTTCTTACTCAGAACCTGCTGTTGGTGGGAATTTTCTCCATCCCCTACAAACAGAATGAACAACAGAACAGACAACAAAAAGACAAAACAAAGACAACCTCAGGCCAAATGGTTCAGAACCAGAGGTGGCCGCCTAGGGGCACTCGAATCCCCTGACCAGGACCACCTAGGGTGACTCCAACCCCCCAACTGTCTAGGAGGACTCAAACCCCCCTGACTGTGACTGCCTAGGGGAATTCGAACCCCCCGCCTGTCAAGGGGGACTCAAAACCCCTGGCAATCTACCAGTGGAGTGAAGGGGCGTCCCCACATCCTCTCCAGCCCTGGGGAGCATGGCTGCATCCAGATTCTCCCCGGTGGGCTTTACCTAGAGATCTGCAACCAGGCAGACAGAACCAGACCCAGCGGCCTTCACCCAGAGCCTGCCACTGGTGGGGGTTTCCTGGCCCCCTACAGACGCTTGCCAGGACAAGCTACAGATGCTTGCCAGGAAGAGCCACAGAACAGAACCGGACCCAGCAGCCCTCACCAAGAGCCTGCCGCTGGTGAGGGTTTCCTGGCCCCCTACAGATGGGATTCCCAGATTTTACCCCTTACCTCTAGAGGCTTTTCCCAGAAATTCTGATGCTGTCTCAGTTCTCGTCATTTAATCCTGGATAAGCCCCCCTAGGATATGCCCCAATAATGGATCCGTGATGAAAGGAGTGAGAATGATACAAAGTGAAGGTCAAGCAAAGCTTTATTTCATGCCAAGCATCAAGAATCAAAGTGACCGGCCAGGGCCATGCCCTCTTACAGAGAGGGCGACCCTTCTCTATTTTACAGACTAGCTTTTAAGGGCAAAGGCCCTGCCATGCACGGGTGGCCCATGAAACTATAACACACAGAGAAAGCTGCACAGTCATGCAATTACAATTTACCCTAGTAGACATTTGAACCAATCTATTACCTTGATTAGGATTGGTGCCTAAAAGGTTGCCAAAAGGCGGGGCCCATACTCCTTGGTAACTGGGGAGACAGTGTGCATTCCCCCACTGATCGGATGTCTCCACCTGGCCTGACTAACCCTTGTATTTGAGCTTTCTTACCTGAGGCTGGTTTCTGGGATGTGTTTTTAAGTAAGTTCCCTGGGGGAAGGGGAGCGGGGACAGTTGAAGTGTTAAACAACAAGGTTATTGTTTAACCTCAATGGAAGCCTCTGTCTAAAATATAAAACAATAAAATAGGTCCTTACATACATATGTCAGTATCACACTGTCTTAATGATTATAGCTTTGTAATACAGCTTGAAGTCCAGAATTGTGACACCTCCTGCTTTGGTTTTCTTTTCAACATTATTTTGACTCTCTGGGGTTTTTATGGTTCCTACAAATTTTAAGATTGCTTGTTCCAGCTCTATGCAAAATGCTTGTAGTGTTTTGATAAGCATTGCTTTGAATGTATAAAATACAATAAACCATTTTTTTAATCCAAAATTGTCTGCTCTTGTACATATGTTACTTTACCACATAGAAATCCAAGTTAAAAGAAGATATTCAGGGTGCCTGGATGGCTCAGTCATTTAAGCGTCTACCTTTGGCTCAGGTCATGATCCCAGGGTCCTGGGATTGAGGCTTGCATCAGGCTCCCTGCTCAGCAGAGAGAACATGTTTCTCCCTCTCTCTCTGCCTGCCACTCTGCCTACTTGTGCTCTCTCTTCCAAATAAATAAATAATTAATTTAAAAAATTTTATAAGTAAGAAATTGATTGGTTTTTCAAGTATTTAATGACTTCAACTTGAGGAAGTCTGGAGCTTTTTGCTAATTTTAATTCATTTATGAAGATTTCAGGTGTTTTTACTTTTGAAAGCTGATGTCCATTTTTAGAAGTATTAAAAATATCTAATTATAAAAGAAGAGAAGCATGCCCAGTATTTACCTTTATAGGTTGAGTGATCTAAGTTAACTGATCACATAATTCTTTTAAGTGAGCTATGAAAAAAGAAGTTGTTTACTAATGGTGAATGACTATTTAACTGAGAAAAGCTTTTATGTGTTTTACTTGTGAATGTAAAAATGCTTTCAATATCCAGATTTTGAATAATTAAAAAGGTATAGTCTTGGAAGAAAAAATAAAACAAAGATTGTTTAAATTTATTATAAGGAAATTGTTGGTATAGTGGCTTAGTCATTAAGTGTCTGCTTTCTACATTGGAAAAGGAAAGGAAAAGTGAGTTGGGGAAATAAGAGGGGCAGACAAATCATGAGAGACTTTGGATTCTAGAAAGAAACTGAGGGTCTTGGAAGGGAGAGGGTGGAGGAATGGGTGAGTCTGGTGGTGGGTATTAAGAAGGGCACATATTACATGGAACACTGGGTGTGACGCATAAATAATAAATCTTGGAACACTGAAAAAATAAATTTAAATTAGAAAAAGAAATGCCAGCCTTCTGCTCAGGTCATGAGATGAGCATGTTCTGGGATCAAGCCCTGCCTTGGGCTCCCTGCTCTGCAGGAAGCCTTTTCTCCTTCTATTTCCCCTGCATTTGTTCCTTCTCTCCTGTATATCTCTCTGACAAAAAAAAAAAATAAATAAATAAATAAAATAAAATCTTAGAAAAAAAATAAAATAAAGTTATAATTTATCAAAGATTTACTAAAATAGAAAGAAATGTTTGCAAGTTCTCAAAGTATATGTTAACAAAATGAGTTGAATTCCTTATAGTACAGGTTTTCTTTTCTAATGAAAAGTTTCATAAACTGGTGTGGCCAGTTCACATCTAATCTTTCTATTAGGAAAAGTTATAGTAAATTTTTTAACTCCTATGCAAATGAAACAAAAGCTTAAGTTCCCTAAGTGTTGACATCTATTAACAGGACAATGAAAATGATTATGTTATTTAATGATACTGATGAAGTTCTAGAACCGAGGTGAGGTTCGGTGGGCTGAGGTCCCGAGCCGATGACCAAGAAAGAATTCTTGAGACATCTTTGGTGCAAAATGGTGGTTTATTAAAGCACAGGGACAGGACCCGTGGGCAGGAAGAGCTGCTGCCCTGGGTTGTGAGGGGTGGCAGGTTATGTACCCTGCGGTTGGGGGAAGGTGAGGGGAAGGAGGTTTCAACGGAGTTTTTATATGCTAAAGAGGGCCTACAAGGTGCCAAGATGTCAGAGGCCTACCTCCTTGCGACTTAATCAATGTTGTCTTTAGACCAGCCATTAACATTAAGATAGTTGGGAGACATTTTGATGGGATGTCACAATCCTGCTATCAATGGTTTTTGATAGTGAGATTTAGGACATTTGTAAGCCAAGGGAGACTCCTGTCTAGCAGGATTGTGAGCTCTGCAAGTTAACTATTTGCTTATTGTTCATGGCAGTCAGGGCTGCCTGAGGAATGCTACACATATTACCAAGGGGGAGTGGATGGAGAGTGGGGTGCAAGACACCAGCTTTTGCTTTGTCTTCAGCCAGCCTCATGCTCCCTCATCAATACAATTGAGGCTTTTTAGGAAATATTCCAGGTAAAACTCACAAAGCTCTCAGAATGTCAACAGTGTAATGTATGCTAATTTATGACAAAAGGAATTTCTTTTGTAACTTCTGAAAACAATTATATACAAATATTTCAGATAAACCAATTCAGAATTTTACTAACAATGAGAAAATCTGTAAAAGAATGAAAATTTAGTCAAAAATCAAACATTAAGAAATTGTTGCCATGATCTTAGTTCTTTTTTTTTTAAGATTTTATTTATTTATTTATTTGACATACAGAGGTCACGAGTAGGCAGAGAGGCAGGCAGCAGGAGGGGAGAGAAGCAGGATCCCTGCTGAGCAGAGAGCCCAAGGCAGGGCTGGATCCCAGGACCCTGAGATTGATGAAGTTCTTGAACCTAGGTGAGGTTCGGTGGGGTGAGGTTCAGAGCCGATGGCTAAAGAAAGAATTCTTAAGACGTCTCTGGTGCAAAAAGGTGGTTTATTAGAGCACGGGGACAGGACCCGTGGGCAGGCAGAGATGCGGCTGCCCAGGGCCTGTGAGGAGTGTCTGGTTATATACACAGGAGTTGGGTAGGTGAGGACAAAGGGGTGTTCAGAAGGGCTATTGGGGAAAAGAAGACTGTCAGGATATTGAAGGCCTGGTTACTATCAAGCCAAGGCCACTTTCCCTCTAATGAGGCACTAACATAAAGACAATTGGGAGTCTCCTGGTGGAATGTTACATTCCTGCTATCAAACGTCCTTGTTAGTGAGGTTTAGGTCTTAAAAGAAATTTAACTTTATTTACTTTTCCTTCTACCTCTGTCTCCTTCGGTTTTTTATGGAGGGGAGGGTGACGTTAGGGTTTGAGGAACTGAGTTATATATCTTTGGAAATTGGGCTATTGATAAGGCAACTTCTTTGTTGTAAATCTCAAGGACATTTGTAAACCAAGAGAGACTCCTGCCTTGCAGGACTGTGATCTCTGCAAGATAACCATTTGCTCTTCTTTTAGGGCAGTCAGGGGTGCCTGTGAAATGTCACACATATTACCAAGGGGAATGGGTGGAGAGGGGGTGCAAGGTGCCAGCCCCTGCTCCGTTCTCAGCCAGCCTCCTGCTCCCTCATCATTCCCCCCTGAACAATTTTGACCCTTAAATCTTTAAGGTGGTTGAAGGTGGAAGGTCTCATCTTCTATAACTTCTTCCTGCTGAATAGGGGCGTAGAGCTGTCCCTACCTACTGGGGTCAATATTGATCAGTGGAGGAATGTATAGGGGAGTTACGAAAGGCGGAGGCAGCCGAATCCAGCGCTGACAGTGAAGGAGTGTCTTTGCGCGTGGTAAGGATGATCTGTCGTGGTGAAGTCATTGCAGCAATGGAGTCTCGGCACCAAGTAGAGAAACATGGAACAAAGCAACATATTAAAGTTAATAAGGCGATAAGAATGAGAAGCCCGAAAAGGAGATTTGGCCATAGTCCTCCTTCAAACCAGGAACTTAACCATTCACTGAGAGAGAGAGAAGGATCTTGTAGGGCCTTAATCTGGGTATTCATGTCTTTTATTAGTCCTGTGACATTTTTGTGATAGTCTGGAATGTACACACAACATTCTGTCTTGATAATTGCACATGTGCCACCCTGTGCTGCTGTCAGGACATCTAAGGCCATCCTATTCTGTAGGACTGCCTTGTGTATTTGTGACACTTCGGTATTAAGTAGGGAGATGCTGTTCAGTGAGTCATTGAGTGCCTTTGTAGTATATTTATTAAGGGCTTCTACATGCCACATGACATCCTCTAGTCCCGCAGATGGAACAAAAATGGATGCTAAGTGATCATACCATTTAAAAACAGATCGTGTCCATCTTTGTTTCAAGTTGGGGAGATTAGCTGGAGTTGTAATGGTTTTAGTAATGCACCCATGAATCCAGGCAAATCCTAAAGTACAGCGACCTATCCACCCTGGAGGAAGCCAGGGCCACAGGTTGGTTCCACATATCCACTGGGTTCCATTTGGAGCTGGCCATCTAATGCCAGGTCGCCTTTCCCAGTCAGTAGCAAACCAGTCAGTAGCCTGGAGTACTATTACTTGGGAACACATTTCTAGTGATAACCATCCCAGATATCGTGCGTTCTTTGCCCAAGTATCACTCGTATGATTTCTTTGTTCCCAGCATAAAATTGCCTTCTGACTGAGCCGTCCAATTGTGGGCGTAAGCCATAGATATGTATCCCAGATTTGATATATACCATCCTTAGTATAGTGATAAGGAGGGTTTTGTAACTTAGGCCCTAGCCGGTGAGTATTATCTTGTGGGCTTGTTAGGTCAGTTAGGATTTTATTAGTTTGAGAATATGAAAAAGTTTGATTATGTCCTGGTGAATCCCATGTTTTACTGATCATGGGCCAGGAAGAAACATTTTGGTTAGTAATAGATTTATCCCGGTACGTACTGTCTCCATCTACCATATCTGAAATGTATTTTTTCAGAGCATGCCAATCAGTGCCCTGTAAAGGGGAGACCCACCAGGGTAACCCAGACGTACTTGAAGTAGGCAAAATTCCACATATCCAACAATTTGTCTGATTTTGTAGTTCAGCAAAATGCTATGCCCACTGTAGAAAAGAATTGTCAGCTAAGGCAGATGAAAGGAAGATAAAGAGAATATATACAACCTTCATTTTCGTTTGAAGAGAAGCTTGAGGTCTTCTATGGGCTCACAAGAGTAAGAAGTCACGTTGGTTTGTTTACTCGATTCCTGTGGAGGAGGTACAGGTTTTATTCTAGATATATGGACCCATGAAGAGTGTCCTTCTAGTTTTACCGCAGTGGGAGTACATAGTATGACCCGATATGGACCTTTCCATTTTGGATGTAGGTTTTCGGCTATATCTGACCTCCAATTTTTTAAATAAACCATATCTCCGGGATTTACAGGGGGTGGGTTTTCAGTTATAGTTAAATCAGGTTTGGGAAGAATACGATTTGTATACTCATTGAGTAACTTATGGATTAACCCAGCTTCCAGTGAATAATTTAGTAAGGCATTATAATCTTCATCTAATAGCAGATCTACAGAAAGAAATGGTCTTCCATATATTAACTCAAAAGGGCTGAGTTAGGTTGTTTTGAAGCAGTTCTCATCCTAAGAAGTCCTATTGGTAGGAGAGTAACCCAATTTTCCTGAGTTTCTAGACTAAGTTTAGTAAGATGACGTTTTAAAGTGTGATTAGCTTTCTCTACCTTTCCAGAGGCCTGTGGATGCCAGGCTGAATGTAAGAAATATTTAATTTTTAAGGCTTGGGCTATTTGTTGAGTTATCTGAGCAGTAAAGGAAGGACCATTATCACTTTGAAGAGACTGAGGAAGGCCAAATCTAGGAATAATTTCTCGCAACAAAACCTTGGTTACTTCTACGGCCTTTTCAGTTTTGCAGGGAAAGGCCTCGACCCATCCGGTGAAGGTATCAACAAATACTAATAGATATTTATAGCCTTTGCAAGGTGGCATTTGTGTGAAATCAAGTTGCCAGTCCTCTCCTGGATAGGATCCACGCCTCTGGACTGGTTTTAAGAGAGGTGGGGGGCAAGCTGCACCCTCCGGATTTACTTGGTCACAGATACTACAGGATTGACACACCTGTTTTATTGTGGTTGTTAAATTTACTCCATCAAATATATTTTTGATTAAATGTTTTAAAGCATCTTTGCTCCAATGAGTAGCCTGGTGTAAGCCCTGTATTATTTTCCATTGACTAATTTTAGGCATAAAGAACTTTCCTTCTTTGTTAACAAGCCAGTCTTGTGCATTTTTAGTATATCCTCGCTCCTGAGCAATATAAATTTCTTGGTCTGAATAGACTGGAGTTATGGACTCCATTGGAGTCAAGACTGGTATAAGGCTTAATATCCGTTTACCCTTTGCTGCCTCTTTGGCTGCATGGTCTGCTAAATTGTTGCCTTTAGATTCTGAGGTCATATCCTTTTGATGTCCTTTGATGTGAATCACCGCTACCTCCTTAGGCAAGTGTACAGCCTCAAGAAGGGCTGTGATCTCAGGCCCATATTTGATTGGGGAGTTATGGCTTGATAGCAATCCCCTTTCCTTCCAAATAGCTTCATGGGCATGTAGTACCAGGAAAGCATATTTGGAGTCGGTATAAATGTTAATTCTTAGGCCTTCTGCCAATTGAAGGGCACGAGTAAGTGCCACTATTTCTGCTTTTTGGGCAGAAGTATTTAATGGAAGGGGTTTTGCCTCGATTTTTTTAACCAAACTAACTATAGCATATCCGGCCCTTTTTTCTCCCTTATCCATAAAGCTGCTGCCGTCAGTAAACCAGTTATCATCCGCATTTTCAATAGGGGAATCCTTTAAATCCAGCCTACTTGAATAGACAAGATCAACGATCTCTGAGCAGTTATGTTCTATGGGAGCAGGATGGTCAGGTACAGGCATCAGAGACGCTGGGTTTAAAGTTTGACAGCTCTTAAGTACTACTTCAGGCGTATCTAAGAGCATAGCCTGGTATTTAGTAAGGCGGCCTCCTGTCATCCATTGGTGACCCTTGGTTTCTAAGACACTCTGGACCTGATGCGGAGTCATCACTGTCAGGGACTGTCTCATTGTGAGCTTTGAGGCCTCTTCTACTAGGAGGGCTGTGGCAGCCACTGCTCGAAGATAAGCTGGCCACCCTTGGGCCACATTGTCAAGTGACTTTGAAAAGTAGACCACGGGCCTTGTTTCATTCCCTAATTTCTGGGTGAGAACTCCCAAGGCTTGGCCTTGTTTTTCTGCCACATATAGAGTAAAAGGTTTTTCTAAATTTGGTAATGCCAAAGCTGGAGCTGACAGAAGTTTAGTTTTTAATGTTTGAAAGGCTGTCTGTTGAGCTTTGGTCCATAACAAAGGTTCCTCATCGGGGCCTTTAGTTGAGTCATATAACGGTTTGGCTAAAAGTCAAAACCCAGGAATCCACAGGCGGCAAAAACCTGCCATACCTAGGAAAGTGCGAAGTTGTTTCTTTGTAGTTGGAGGCTCGAGATCTAGTATGGCCCTTTTTCTATCAGTAGATAGAACACGGTGACTAGGCGTTAGTTCATATCCCAAATAGTATACCTTTTGTTGAGAAATTTGTGCATTTTTGGGGGATACACGATACCCTCTATCTGCCAAAAAGTTAAGTAAGGTTATAGAATTTTCATCAGATGTTTCCTTTGTGGGACTACAAATTAAAATATCATCTACATATTGAATTATTGTCCCATTAGATAAGGACACATCACGGAGATCTTTGCTTAGTACAGCTCCAAATAGATGAGGACTGTTCTTAAATCCCTGTGGTAAGACTGTCCAAGTTAACTGAGCAGCCTGTGAGCTTGAGGGTGAAGTCCACTCAAAAGCAAATAGTGGCTGTGCTTCCTCACTTAATGGGATGCAGAAAAAGGCATCTTTTAAGTCAAGTACAGTAAACCAGTTGGCGTCACCGGGGACATGGGTGAGAATAGTATACGGATTTGGCACTATAGGGTGAATAGGCCTTACTGCCTCATTTATGGCTCTTAAATCTTGTACCATCCTATATTCTCCATTTGCCTTTTTTACTGGTAAAATTGGGGTGTTATAAGGAGATTGACAAGGCTTTAATATACCATATTCTAAAAACTTATCAATAAGCAGTTGTAACCCAGCTTTGGCCTCAGGTTTTAGAGGATACTGTTTCTTATGAGGTATGCTGGCTGGGTCCTTCAAGATCACCTTGACAGGTTGAGCTGTAAGAGCCCGTCCTGGGACATCACAATCCCAGACTTGTGGATTTACTTCCTTCCAGATATTGGAAGGGATAGTAGGGTATGGATCAAGCTCTCCAGACGTTAAAGAGAACAAGCCATCCCCCTCTACAGTAAGAGCAAATCGGCTACCCAGTTTATACATTAAGTCTCGTCCGAGTAGTGGGGTGGGACAAGACGGAAGGACTAGAAAAACATGAGTTACCAATTGACTCCTATATTTACAGGTTAAAGGCATTGTCTGATGGCAGGTTTTAGTTTCTCCCTCTATGCCAACAATTTTAAGGCTAGAAGGACAAGTAGGGCCAGAGTGCTGAATAAGGACAGAGTAAGTGGCTCCAGTATCAATAAGAAAATTAATAAACTTACCTCCCACGTCCAGGGTAACCCGGGGCTCAGTCATCTTGATGACAAAGGGAGCCGGACCAGCCTCAGGGCCCCGTCATGCCAGTTCTTCCTCCGGCGTTGACTCTCGGGCGGGGAAGTGAGTTCCTGTCCCCCTCTCTCTCTGGAGACGAGGACAGTCTCTCTTCCAATGTCCTGTTTCTTTACAGACAGGACATGGCCCTGGTGGAGAATGCCTGTTCGGACATCTTTTGCTCCAGTGTCCGATCTGGCCACATGTATAGCATGGGGACTTACCTAGTTCCTTTTCTGCTGCCGGCCCCTTCTTTGGCCCCTGGTTAGTCTGGTGCTGTGGGGAATCCGCAATAGCGGCAGCCATTACTTGAGCCTGTATCTTACCCTGCAATTTAGTCCTCCGGTCCTTTTCTTGCCTTAAGGCCACATCTCTATTGTTAAAGACCTCAGTTGCTACCTCTAATAGGCGCTGGGTGGGAGTCTGAGGACCTAGAGCCATCTTAGTTAATTTTCGGCGGATGTCAGGTGCCGATTGACTTATAAAATGCATGTTCAGTATGGTTATTCCCTCAGGTGAGGCTGGGTCCAGATTCGTGTATTTACGAATGGCCTCCACCAGTCTCCCCTGAAATAGGGCCGGATTTTCTTCAGTTCCCTGTGTAACTTCCAGGAGTTTGTCAAAGTTCACAGGTTTAGAAAATCCTTTTTTCATTCCTTCTATCAAACAAGTAATCATATGGTCCCGTTTTTCTCTCCCTGAACTATCCTCCTGATAGTTCCAATGCGGCTCAGTGTTAGGGACAGCAGTACCCCCAACTGGGTAATGATTCCTGTCCCTTACTGCCAGTTCATCAGCGAACTCCTGTGCTCCCTCCCAGATTCGTCTCTTTTCCTCAGGGGTGCAACAGCGAGTTAAAATGATATATATATCCTTCCAGGTCAAATCAAACATGATAGATATTTCCTGAAAGCCATCAATAAATTGAGAGGGATTTTCTGAATACCGTCCTAGACGTTGTTTAATCTGAGCCAGATCTGCCATGGAGAATGGAACATGGACCCTAATTGTGCCTGCTTCTCCATTGGCAACTTCCCTAAGGGGATGCATCCCATACTTAGATGGAGCTCCTGGTAAATAGGGAGTCCCGCTCCTGGTATGTCCAGCGGGGCTAGGGGCAGAGGGTTCTTGAGGTTTATAAGGAGGAGGGATAGCATCAGAGCCAGTGTCCTCTTCTTTGGGACTGTCTGGCAGTTCCCTCAACATCCCGGGTTTGTTGAGGGGGACCGGCCTGTTTAGACAGTCATCATCCAATACATCCTGAGCAGGGTGGGGGCCGTTAACCTGGCTGAGGGTTAGACACATTCTGCAAGAGGCCCGCAAGTTCGGATCCTGATATAGGGCCATAAAGGCTTGGACATATGGAACTTCAGTCCATTTGCCCTTTTCCCTGCAGAAGAGGTCTAACTGATAGATTGATCTAAAATTTAGAGTCCCATTTATGGGCCACTTCTCTCCGTATCCTAAGGAGTACTGAGGCCATTCAGTATTACAGAAGAAGATCATCTTTTTTTTTTCTTAAAACTTGCAGTTTGAATCGATTCCAGTGGGTTAAGAGGCATCCCAAGGGAGAGTCCTTGGGTACAGAAGAGGAGGATCCCATGTTCCTAAAAAGTAAAGAAGGTCCATTACCATAATTCCCCCGACTCCTGGGTGGCGTCCCACACAGGGTATGTCAGAGGTTCCAGGTGTCAAAAGCGACCGGAGGCGTCCCTCAACAAAAATCGCTATTGATCACCATTTTGCCTTCCCTGAGAAGGCATTTCTGCCGTTAAAGGCCCTGGAGGGGTGCCGGCGTCCCTCCACTTCCCCATCGCATCCTAGGCTGCCAATGGGTGCCTGGTGAATGGACTAAAATGCTTGTGCCATGCTATCGTATATCCTGAAGACTGCATACTGTTTTGCCATATTAACCCATGGAAATACTAGAAAAGTTTGGCAAGGGGAAATTACCCAATTCCATAGCTTTAGGCGGTTTGCAGAAGACACTGACGAGAAACAGTAAAGACTGAAATCCATCATGGTCTAAGCGACATTCCAACACATGTGGTTCTTACAGCCAACTTCCCTAGGAAACGGTCCCCGGTTGTGTTTTAATTCAATCGGGTACTGGTTTCGGCCGGCTCCCAGTGGAGGTCTCGCGGCCAGAAGTGGCTAGACCAGGGATGTGGAGGGGATCACATTAGATCAATCAGGAGGAAACCTCACACGGGAGTCTTAAGATTGGCAGCCGTCCTGGTGACTTAGTTGGCTGTCCCATGCCCAAGAGAGACAACTTTATACAAGAACAGGAATAAAGAGAGGCCATCAAGTTTCTGGGTCCTATTGCCATTCCGGCCAGGGTACTAACTTACAGCCAAAAGGCAGACGCTCTCCTCCCCGTAGAGTAGCCACGGGCTAGAGGATTGCAGCCTGAGCAATTGACATGCAAGTGTTCCAATAAGACCATACTCCTTGAAAAGCCCCTGAAACGAGAGTAAAGGAAGAAGAGAGGGAATACTCACCACTTTTGCACCGAAGCTCAGAGTCCAAATGTGAACTCACACAACTCCTGCCTGGCTCGCCAAAATGATGAAGTTCCAGAACCTAAGTCACGTTTGGTGGGGTGAGGTTCGGAGCCGACGGCTAAAGAAAGAATTCTTAAGACGTCTCTGGTGCAAAAGGTGGTTTATTAGAGCACGGGGACAGGACCCGTGGGCAGGCAGAGATGCGGCTGCCCAGGGCCTGTGAGGAGTGTCTGGTTATATACACAGGAGTTGGGTAGGTGAGGACAAAGGGGTGTTCAGAAGGGCTATTGGGATAAAGAATACTGTCAGGATATTGAAGGCCTGGTTACTATCAAGCCAAGGCCACTTTCCCTCTAATGAGGCACTAACATAAAGACAATTGGGAGTCTCCTGGTGGAATGTTACATTCCTGCTATCAAACGTCCTTGTTAGTGAGATTTAGGTCTTAAAAGAAACTTAACTTTATTTACTTTTCCTTCTACCTCCGTCTCCTTCGGTTTTTTATGGAGGGGAGGGTACGTTAGGGCTTGAGGAACTGAGTTATATATCTTTGGAAATTGGGCTATTGATAAGGCAACTTCTTTGTTGTAAATCTCAAGGACATTTGTAAACCAAGAGAGACTCCTGCCTTGCAGGACTGTGATCTCTGCAAGATAACCATTTGCTCTTCTTTTAGGGCAGTCAGGGGTGCCTGTGAAATGTCACACATATTACCATGGGGAATGGGTGGAGAGGGGGTGCAAGGTGCCAGCCCCTGCTCCATTCTCAGCCAGCCTCCTGCTCCCTCATCAAGATGACCTGAGCCAAAGGCAGAGGCTTAACCCACTGCACCACCCAAGCGCCCTGATCTTAATTCTTTACTCAGGATCAGGGTATTATGTATAAAAGTGTTTTTAACTCTTTTGTGAGATTAGAATTTAAAGTCTCTCACTCAAACCAATGCGTAGAAAAACATCAATTTAGAAAATGTGTGAATTATTATCTGGTCTGGAAAATCAAGTGTTAATCTTATTTTAAAATCTCTTCAAGACATATATACAGGGTCTTTCTATGCACACAAAAAAATGGGAAAACATAAGTCCGGTGGGGAAAAGTAAAAATATGTGTTTCTGTTGCCCTAGCTATTTTCTGGCTTCTGAACAATTTAATTTACCTGACCAATCCCAGATCACTTCCCTCAGTCACATGCTTCCTTACATATTACCCCATAAATTTTGACCAAAATTCATTAAATTGACTAAAATATTTGATTTTCCATCAAATTTTAACTGTTCTCTCTTAGCTTCTAAAAGAATGCAGATTTTATGGGTGTAGGGAATTATTTTGCTTTATTTATTTATTTATTCACAAACTCTTGACATATTTATTCACACTTATTATTCAAAAACTCTTGACATATATATATATATGTATTTTTATATATATGCATACATACATATACATGTTTGTTGAATCATTCTTCAAGGAATAAACAAACATATTATTGAATCATCAATTCAAGGAATAAATACACATATTATTTAAAAATTGATTATGATAGCTCACATAATTATCCCATTTTTTACAGATAATGGAATTTCATCTTGGGTGAAGTGTATTTCCAACTTCAAAAGCCTGGTAAGTGGTGGTGACATTTCCCAATCCTACTGTCTATTGATTCTAGAGTCAAGGTCCTGGTGACTCTTCCATAAGAGAATTTTGGATACAGGCTATATATGCCTAAGGTAATCATATCATAAAATTAAAGTAGGGAAATTATAATTATTGCATTATCAATAAAGTGTACAGACATTCTTTGGAAACCTATAGAGGCACTAAACTGGACAATTCCCACCTGCTTAATGTGTTTGTGTTTGAGAACCATGCGAGAAACAGTTTTTTTTGTGATGAAACAGGAGCTATTAAACTTGGGCAAGATTTTTCTGTCTCTAAAATAAGAATGCAATACTATTTTTGCAATATTTAAAACTAATGTATAAATTTTACTTAGAAAATATTGAATAGTAGTATACGCCTTGAAAATAATGGAACTGAAATAATAATCATAGTATTTCTGAAAACTATATCAAGGGATATTTAAGGCGCATTTGTGATATCTTGGGCACATTTCTTAGACGTATTGTCTTGAAACATATTGTCATAACTAGTTTTGACCAGATGCTATCAGATAAAGCACTATCATCCTGGTTTGATGAAGATATAGAGACCTGGTGATGGGTATTAAGGAGGCCATGAATTGCATAGGGCATTGGGTATCCTACGTAAACAATGAATCTCAGAACAGTATGTGAAAAACAAATTATGTACTACTGTATGGTGACTAGCATAACATAATAAAGAATAATAATAAAAAATATAGACTGAGCTTCAACTTTGAAATGGTCATATCATACATTGATAAAAACCAATATTTTCATATAGATAACTGGAAATTAAAGACATACTTGTAAACATTACAAATTATTGTTTCTCTCTTTGAACAACCTCAAAACTATTGAGAATATAAGTTGTTTTGGTTTAGTTGTTAAACATGTAGAGGCAGTATCTTGGTAATAATGGTACAGTTTTCTTCTTTTCATCAGAAGACATATACATAAAGAATGATAAGAATACATTAATAATGTGAGAGCTTATTAAATACTTAAAACCTACATTTAATATCAGATATTTGTAAAATAAAACAAAGCAAAACAAAAACCACTTCACCTGACCCTTGAAGAACACAAAGTTGTATACAGTTCAATCCTTGAGGAATTTATCAATAACAATAACAACAAAATAGGAAGGACATCTGCTTGATTTCTTTTCAGTGTGAAACAGTTTGCGAAACATGTCTTGAAAAACTGATGTAAAAAACAAGTCATAATATTGGACAGGTTGTCTAAAAACTTCACATGCAAGATATTTAATAAGTTTATGACAAAGAATACTAACAAAATGGTGTTATAGGTAACAGATCAATGTGAAAGAATCTGTACTAGAAGATTTTTAACAGAATTTAGAAGAATTTATTTTCAAATAAACCATAATCAATGTAGTTTTTCCTGGTCCAATTATTGTTGTTGTTGTTATTACTATTATTATTGGAAATGAGAAAAAAAAGTTGTAAAAGAATAATAGAGGAGATCCAGGAAAATACATGTAACACAGGTAAGTTAAGATGAAAGTTGGTTAATTCAACCACTAGTGAATAAACCAGAGGAGGTAATGACATAAAGAATAACGATGCGGTGGCAATCTTTGTTAAGTTATGCAGAATCACAGGAAGAAATTCTAAAAAAAAAGTTGTTGAACAAGCTGAAGATTAAAGTGAGAAAAACAGTCTGTAATTTAACAGAAAAAAGGCTAAATTACTATTGGAAGACATTGTGCTATAATTTTGTTGCTTTGTTTTCAGCTAGTAGAATCAAAGAAGTTTTGAAAAGTTGGAAAATTGAAGATGATAAAGAAAGAACATTAAGGGTAAGTTCAAGAGGCACTCAGGAAATAATAATACTTGGCCCTTTCATTCTCTCTTTAAGAGCAGAGATAAATGAACCAGAAAAAAAATTGAAGTATAAAAATGTAAACAAAAATTAGGAATAAAGTCAGTGTAGGTAAATGTATCAGTTTATGAGTTTATATTCCAATTGAGATATTAGAGTAAGTAAGGTTACAAATGATATCAATATTTTGTCATAGGAACAGAAGATAATTTTTCACTATTTTGCATAGAACATTAGTTGCAGAAAAAGATCATTTTACCCCATATTGTCCATACCCCCAAATAAAAATTATTTTATTTGACTAAAAACAACAAAAATATTTATTCTAATTTTCCAGTGTTCAACAACATTATCTCCAAAATTTCATTCAAATGCAACTTTATTTATGTAATCTATGTCTATATTTATACATAACTGATCATGAGAAAAGTGTATCCTCCAATGGAAGTGTATAGAAATATGGATTGAAGTTGTGTATATTTATTGTAAGTTGTAATTGTCACTTCATTACTATTGTTGAAATAAAATACTATAAAGAAAAAAATAATAATACCCCATAGACTAAAGGAGGACCACTTAATTTTCTTTCAAAAATATTAGGGGCTTCTGGGGTTATGGACATTGGGGAGGGTATGTGCAATGGTGAGTGCTGTGAAGTGTGTAAACCTGGTGATTCACAGACCAGCACCCGTGGGGCTAATAATACATTATATGTTTATAAAAAATTAAAAAAAACACATTTTTATAAAATGAGGGGTTTCAATATAGATTATAATTAGGTAGGGGTCAAGACTAAACTATTTAAGAACGATATTTTCATAATTTGATATTTCATGAGCTCTGGATTTCACTTCTTACTTTCCAGGTAAAAAATGCATTACCCACAAATGTTAAATTCCACCATCATGATGGGATTTCTCCTCATGGGATTTTCTGATGTGTGGGAATTATGGATTTTGCATGCCATAACCTTCTCTGTGATGTATGTAGTCATTCTGATGGGGATCATTATCACTGTTACTGTCACCAACCTTGACAGGAGTCTTCATACACCCATGCATTTCTTCCTCAGGAATATGTCCATCTTGGATGCCTGCTACATTTCTGTAACAGATCCTAACTCATGCATCAATTCCCTGCTTGACAGCAGCGCCATTTCAAAGGCTGGATGTGTAGCTCAGGACTTCCTAGTGGTTTTCTTTGTGTATGTGGAGCTTCTGTTTCTGATTATCATGGTCCATGACTGTCATGTGGCAAGCTGCAAACCACTTCACTACCCTATGATCATGAACCCTCAAATCTGCATCCGAATGACTCTGGCTTCCATACTCAGTGGTCTTATATATGAGGATGTGCACACTGGCACACACTCCTACTGCCCTTCTGTCTGCCTAATGTCATCCATCAGTTTTGTTTTGTTTTGTAATATCACCTCACTGATAAAGTTCTACTTCTCTGATACCTTTAGTAATGAGATAGTGATCATTGCCTCTGATCTGGGGATTGTTGGTCACTGTTTCATTTTCATCATCAGGTCTTACATTCACATATTTTCCACCATTCTCACATTTCCAAGTGGAGCAGCCAAAAAAAAATACTTTTTCTACTTCTGTCCCTCACATCCTTGTGGTGTCAGAATTTTATGTATACCTGAGGCCATCTGATAGTCCACTATCAAGGACATGGTCTTTTCTGTCTTCTATTCCATAACCCTTCACTCTTCAGCCCTATTATCTACAGTCTTAGAAATGAACAAAGGAAATATGCCATTAATAAAATGAGGAGAATGTTTATTCAGGAAATGTATAGGAAATTGCTGAGGCTCATTCTACTTTAAAAGTCATGTTTTCAGCAATAAATTGAGAAATTGATTGAAATTCTATCAATATAACTGACAATAATAAATAATGCCATTAAAATATATCATTTATCAATATAATTTCCCTTCTGAACTGTTGAATTATCTGAGTATGTCACTGGAAAAAGGATCTAAAAAGGATCTAAAAAGAAATCCCTATTCATGCTTTGACAACTTAAGAACACTCACTAAAGGACACCTGGGTGGCTGAGTGGGTTAAAGCCTTTCTTTGCCTTTGGCTCAGGTAATGATCCCAGGGTTCTGGGATCAAGCACCATGTTGGGCTCTCCACTCAGCAGGGAGCCTGCTTTCTCCTCTCTCTCTGTGTGCTTCTCTGCTTACTTGTGATCCTTGTCTATCAAATAAATAAATAAAATATTAAAAAAAGAACACTCACTAAAAATTTAAGTCTAAAAAGACAAAAATGTATCCTTAGAGGTATTTTATAGTAAGCTTCTGTTTTGTATTTATTCATAATTTAAATATTTAATAACCTAGTATTAAACAGTAGTATAGAAGAAATTGTCACAATCGTTCAAAAGTAAATATGAAAAATATAGGTTCTTTTGAATATCATGATATATGGATGCAATGCAGCAAAAAAAAAAGAAGTAAATTTGGTGGGGTTATGGAGTCATGTATGAGAGGATCAGAAATATTTACACAAGTTGTTCATTTGGCAAGGGAAATATAGATACATTATATTGTCATCAGACCAAAATTTTGCTGAAAATATTTTCAAGTGGCTTGGGGATACATTTACATGTTTATACTTTAAACATTTTTGCTAGATTGATTAAAGGATACAAATTTTCTCTACCCATTAATCCTCACATGCTTCTCCATACATCCATTAAGACAAGTGAGAAGTAAAAATAATGTTATTTTGCTTTCTGATAGTGTCATCTAAAATATTTATATTTTTTGTTAATAATATCAGCCATTATATGGTAGATTACACTGTAAGAATTAGAAACCTGAAGGTTTTAGTAGCTTAAGATAACAAAGGTTTACTTCTAGCTCATAGCATATGCCAAATGTGGGCTATCAGGGGACTCTCTGAAGTGGATGCATTGGACAGAGCCATTGAAAATAAGAACTCAGTCACACTAAAATGAGTTTTAAGCATTTACTTAAAAAATACAAATAGAAAAAGTGGGAGCATTCTCCATTTAGAAGCCACATGACTATTGCTGACCTTAAAATATTAGTGTTGTGGGTTCTTTCATAAATTTGGATATAATTTAAGGTAACTACTGGACACTTTGCAGGAAGATTTTGACATCCACAGTGAAGAAACTGGAATTCTCAAGGAGATAAACATATATCAAATGTTAAAAAGAAATCCAAGTATGCATTTTGAAAACAGGCTTTAATGGTAAACAATGTAAGCTGTATATTTTAAGAGATTCAAACACATATTTTGACATCAAGGAGAATCAGAGTACCAAAGGTTTGGCATTCATGTGAAAAGAAATTTTGAAGTACCTTTGAAAAGAAAAAGAGTCATAGCAGAACTTTTCTGTTTTAAAATAACATAAAATAGTTGAGTATGGGAAAAGAGAATACCTAGTCAAGACTCAGTCACAGGGAGGAAGAAAATGTAAAAATGTGCACACCAGTCCTCGCCAGTCATTTCTGCTCATGTTTTATTGGCCAAGTAAGTCACATGGTCACACTTGCTGTTGAAGTGAGTAGTGGGCAACCTACCCCCACTTTAAGAAGCGGAAATGAACAATAATGCCATTAAGTACTAGAAATCATCTATATCTCCTGACTCAAAAGACGAAATGTGAGATTCCGACTGCTTGTTGTCTATGCAGTTATTTTAGCATTATGATCACTGTATATATTCTAAGACATCACATCATAACAAAAGTTTCCAAAGCATAATATGTGTAACATAAAGTGACACCAGTTGTACAAAGCTTTTAATGCATTATCTTATCAACTCTTTAACAACCTCATGTAACTGATAATAATGTTCCCACATTTTAGGGATGAGTGCCCTGGTTTAGAAATATATGAGTTTGCCTATTTTCTATTGTATTTATTTATGCTTTCATAATTTTATTCTATGGTTTTTCTAATACTTTGGGCTCAGTTTGTACTTAAAAAAAATGGTCCTTGTGTCTTAAACTTAGATAATTAGACATAGACAGAGTTAATACTATAAAGTTACCTCTAAATACTGCTTTTGTTGAGTCACATAAATTTTGCTATGTTGTGTTATATTTGTTTTTATGGGATTTTACTGATTTCAAATTTGATTTTCTTTTTTTTTAAAGATTTTATTTATTTATTTGACAGACAGAGAGGCAGGCAGAGAGAGAGAGAGGAGGAGGAAGCAGGCTCTCTGCAGAGAAGAGAGCCCGATGCGGGACTCGATCCCAGGACCCCGAGATCATGACCTGAGCCATAGGCAGAGGCTTTAACCCACTGAGCCACCCAGGCGCCCCAAATTTGATTTTCTTTTTGTCTTATTGGTTGCAAAATAGTATGTTGTTTAATTGCCATAAATTGACGGTTTTCCAATTTTTCTATTGTTATTAATTTCTAGCTTTATTACATTGTGGTAGAAAACTTGATCTTTGACCTACCATATGACCTGTCTTGGGCAGTGCTGCTTGTGTGTTTGAGAAGAAAAAAGAAAGAGGCATATTCTGCTGCTATTGGATGGAATGTCCTATATATGATCACTAAGTACATTTAGTCTATAGTGATGTTCATGTTCACGTTATTGATTTATTTATTGATTCTCTGTACAGGTGATCTATTAGAAATTGATATAATGGCCTGGGAATACTTCTTAATAGCTCATAACTTCACTCTCTGAGTCCTCGGGTTTTCTCTCTACTTCCTTTGGAATAAATAAACTGACTTTGGAACAGAGTACACTTTTCAACCTGAGTTTCACAAAATTCAAGTAATCTAAAATCGTTGTTGTTGTTGTATAAAATGTCTGTTCCTGCATGGTATATGAACTTCACAAAACCATCTTCACTTGTGATGTCAACTGAAAGTTTGAGGGTCCCCAAGGCATTCTCTGTTTCAATAATTTGCTGGAAATACTCACAGAATTCAGAAAAGCCTTTAGCTAACGGTTATGTTGTATTACAGCAAAAGGGATACAGATCCAAGTTACCAAGGGATACAATATCTCAAATGACCCAAAGAACCAGAAAAACAAATAAATTTATGAAGCAGGACATTTGAAGGGGTTGTAAGTCACAATACAGGAGCTGAGGGCAAAGGGCAAACATTCCTTTAAGAAAGATTAATCCATTACTGAGGAATTCTCTTTAGTCTCTGCTGGCCAGAAAATTTTCCTTAAAAATTCACAGATTTCTGAGACAGGAAAATAGAGAAAACATGAGCAAACTGAAAACCAGTAAACAAATTGAATCAATAATCAAAAAATTCCCCCAAAACAAAGTCTGAGGCTGGATGGCTTCACAAATAAATTCTACCAAACATTTTAAAAACATTAATACAGATTCTTCTTTATTCAAAAAAAAAGGGGGAAAGAAATAAAAGAAAAAAGAAAGAAAGAAAAAGAAATAAAAAGAATACATCCAAACTCATTATATGAAGACAACGTTACCCTGATACCAAAACCAGAGAAAGATTCAACTGGAAAGCAAAATGACAGGCCAATAGCCCTGATGAACATGGATGCAAAAATTATCAACAAAATACTAGCAAATTGAATACAACAGAAAATCAAAAGACACATTCATTATGATCAAAAGATATTTATTCCTGGGATGCAAGGGTTGTTCAATATTTGCAAATCAATTAGTTTCATATGCCACATCAATAAAAGAAAGAACAAAAACCATACTATATTTTTAATAGATGTAAAAATTGTTGAGAAAGCTTTTTGAGAAGGTTTTTGAGAAAGAAAATCCAATCATGATAAAGGTATTCAAAAAGGAGTGTTAGAGGGAAAAATATATCAACATAATAAAGTCCATATACGAAAAAACTCACAGACGATATTATCCTCAGTTGGGAACACATGAGCTTTTCCCTTATGGTGAAGAACAAGACAGGGATGTCCACTCTACCAAAGCTATTTAACATAACACTGGGAATCTTATTTATTTATTTATTTGTAAATTAATTAATTTATTTTCAGAAAAACACTATTCATTATTTTTTCACCATACCCAGTGCTCCATGCAATCTGTGCCCTCCATAATCCCCACAACCCGGTACCCCAACCTCCCACCCCACCACCACTTCAAACCCCACAGATTGTTTTTCGGAGTCCATAGTCTCTCATGGTTCACCTCCCCTTCCAATTTCTCCCAACTCCATTCTCCTCTCTAACACCCCTTGTCCTCCATGCTATTTGTTATGCTCCACAAATAAGTGAGACCATAGGATAATTGACTCTCTCTGCTTGACTTATTTCACTCAGCATAATCTCTTCCAGTCCCGTCCATGTTGCTACAAAAGTTGGGTATTCGTCCTTTCTGATGGAGGCAAAATACTCCATAGTGCATATGGACCACATCTTCCTTATCCATTCGTCTGTTGAAGGGCATGTTGGTTCTTTGCATAGTTTGGCGACCGTGTCCATTGCTGCTATAAACATTGGGGTAGAGATGGCCCTTCTTTTCACAACATCTGTATCTTTGGGGTAAATACCCAAAAGTGCAATGTCAGGGTCATAGGGAAATTCTATTTTTAATTTCTTGAGGACTCTCCAACTGTTCTCCAAAGAGGCTGCACCAACCTGCATTCCCACCAACAGTAGAAGAGGGTTCCCGTTCTCCACATCTCCTCCAACACATGTTGCTTCCTGTTTTGTTAATTTTGGCCCTTCTAACTGGTGTAAGGTGATATCTCAATGTGGCTTTAATTTGAATCTCTCTGAGGGCTAGTGATGATGAACATTTTTTCATGTGTCTGATAGCCATTTGTATGTATTGATGGAGAAGTGTCTGTTCATATCTTCTGCCCATTTTTTGATATGTTTGCCTGTTTTGTGTGTGTTGAGTTTGAGGAATTCATTATAGATCCTGGATATCAACCTTTTGTCTGTACTGTTATTTGCAAATATCTTCTCCCATTCCGTGGGTTGCCTCTTTTTTTTTTTTTTTGACTGTTTCCTTTGCTGAGCAGAAGCTTTTGATTTTGATGAAGTCCCAAAAGTTTATTTTAGCTTTTGTTTCCTTTGCCTTTGGAGACATATCTTGAAAGACGTTGCTGTGGCTGATATTGAAGCGATTACCGCCTATGTTCTCCTCTAGGATTCTGATGGATTCCTGTCTCATGTTAAGGTTTTTTTTTTTTATCAATTTTGAGTTTATCTTTGTGTACGGTGTAAGAAAATGGTCAAGTTTTATTCTTCTACTTATAGCTGTCCAGTTTTCCCAGCACCATTTATTGAAGAGACTGTCTTTTTCCCACTGTATAATTTTTCCTGTTTTGTCAAAGATTAATTGACCATAGAGTTGAGGGTCTATATCTGGGCTCTATACTCTGTTCCACTGGTCTATGTGTCTGTTTTTAGACCAATACCATGCTGTCTTGGTGATCACAGTTTTATAGTAAAGCTTGAAATCAGGTAACGTGATGCCCCAGGTTTATTTTTGTTTTTCAACATTTCCTTAGTGATTCAGGTTCTCTTCTGATTCCATACAAAATTTAGGATTATTTTCTCCTGCTCTTTGAAGAATATCTATGTCCCAATATGGGAGCAACCAATTACTTAAGAAAACTGTAAATCAAGATAAAGTGTCATATTGATATGAATACATAGGAGATCTTAACACGCCCCTCTCAGAAATAGACAGATCATTGAAGCAGAAAATCAATAAAGAAACAAGAGCATTGAATGGCACATTGGACCAGATGGACCTCATAGATATATACAGAACATTTCACCCTAAAACAACAGAATACTCATTCTTCTCAAGTGCACATGGAACCCTCTCAAGAATAGACCACATACTGGGTCACAAATCAGGACTTAACCGATACCAAAAGACTGAGATGATTCCCTGCATATTCTCAGATCACAATGCTTTGAAACTGGAGCTCAATCACAAGGAAAAGTTCAGAAGGAACTCAAACACCTGGAAGCTAAAGACCACCTTGCTTCAGAATGCTTGGATCAACCAGGAGATCAAAGAAAAACTGAAACAATTAATGGAAACCAATGAGAATGAAGACACTTTTGTCCAAAACCTATGGGATACAGCAAAGGCGGTCCTAAGAGGGAAATACATAGCCATCCAAGCCTCCCTCAAAAAAATTGAAAAATCCAGAATACACCAGCTGTCTCTACACCTTAAAGAACTGGAGAATCAACAACAAATCAAACCAACTCCACACATAAGAAGTGAAATCATCAAGATTAGAGCTGAGATCAATTAGAATAGAAGCAAGAGATACAGTGGAACGTATCAATGAAACTAAAAGTCGGTTTATTGAAAAAATCAGTAAGATCGATAAACCATTGGCCACACTAATCCAAAAGTAAAGAGAGAAAGCCCAAATTCATAAAATTATGAATGAAAAGGGAGAAACCACAACTAACACCAAGGAAGTAGAAACAATCATCAGAAGTTATTATCAACAGTTATATGCCAATAAGCTTAGCAACCTAGATGAAATGGATGCATTTCGGAAAACTATAAACTCCCAAAATTGAACCAGGAAGAAATCGACAACCTGAATAGACTGATATCTAATAACGAGATTGAAGCAGTGATCAAAAACCTCCCAAAAAACAAGAGCCGAGGACCTGACGGATTCCCTGGGGAATTCTACCATATGTTCAAAGAAGAAATAATACCTATTCTCCTGAAGCTGTTTCAAAAAAAATTGAAGCAGAAGGAAAACTTCCAGACTCTTTCTATGAAGTCAGCATTACCCTGATCCCCAAGCCAGGCAAAGACCCTACCAAAAAGGAGAATTTCAGACCAATAGCACTGATGAATATGGATGCTAAGATTCTCAACAAGATCCTAGTCAACAAGATCCAACAGCACATTGAAAAGATTATCTACCATGATCACGTGGATTCATCCCTGGGCTACAAGGATGGTTCAACATTCGCAAATCAATCAATGTGATAGAACAAATTAATATGAGAAGGGAGAAGAACCACATGGTTTTTTCAATTGATGCAGAAAAAGCATTTGACAAAATCCAGCATCCTTTCCTGATTAAAACGCTTCAAAGTATAGGGGTAGAGGGAACATTCCTGAACCTCATCAAATCTATCTATGAAAGACCCACAGCAAATATCATCATCAATGGGAAAAAGCTTACAGCCTTCCCTTTGAGATCAGGAACAAGGCAAGGATGCCAACTTTCACCACTCTTGTTCAACATAGTAATAAAAGTCCTAGCAACAGCAATCATACAACAAAGGGAAATAAAAGGTATCAAAATTGGCAATGAAGAAGTAAAACTCTCTCTCTTCACAGAAGACATGATTCTTTATATGGAAAACGCAAAAGACTCCACCCCCAAACTACTACAACTCATACAGCAATTCTTCAGTGTGGCAGGATACAAAGTCAATGTGCAGCAATCAGTGGCTTTCTTATACACTAACAATGAAAATACAGAAAGGGAAATTAGAGAATCGATTTCACTTACTATAGCACCAAGAACCATAAGATACCTGGGAATAAACCTAACAAAAGAGGTAAAGGATCTCTACTTGAGGAACTACAGAACACTCATGAAGGAAATTGAAGAAGACACAAAAAGATGGAAGACCATTCCATGCTCTTGGATTGGAAGAATGAACATTGTCAGAATGTCTATACTGCCTAGAGCAATCTATAATTTTAATGCTGTTCCGATCAAAATTCCACCAGTAATACTGGGATTTTAACCACAACAGTCAGAAATCACCATTTGTAGATGACATGATACTTTATAGAGAAAAACCAAAATACTCCACCAAAAAAAATTCCTAGAACTAATACATGATTTCTAGAGTTGCAGTATATAAAACCAACCTAAAGAAATATATTCTATTTCTATACACCAGTAATGAAATAGCCAAAAGAGAAATCAAAGAATCAATCCAATACACTATTGTACAAAAAAAAAAGATATTTGAAATAAACCTAACCAAAAAGGTAGAATACCTGTACTCTATGGGGCTCCTGGGTGGCTTAGCTGGTTAAGCCTCTGATCTCAGTTTCCTGGGATTGAGCCCTGCATCAGGCTTTCTGCTTGGCAGGAAGCCTGCTTCCCCCTCTCTCTCTGTCTTCCTCTATGACTCTTTGAGATGTCTCTCTCTGTCAAATAAATAAATAAAATATTTTTTAAAAAGAATATCTGTACTTTGAAAGCTATAACACTGTTGAAATTAATTGAAGATTAAAAAAGAAATGGAAAACAAAACTAAACCCTTATGGATTAGAAGAACAAATTTTTTTAAAACGTTTATATTACCCTCACCAAATACTAGCCAATAGGATTCAACAGTACATTAAAAGGATTATTCACCATGACCAAGTGGAATTTATTCCAGGACTGCAAGGTTGGTTCAACATCTGCAAATCAATCAATGTGATACAACACATCAATAAAAGAAAGAACAAGAACCATATGATACTCTCAATAGATTCTGAAAAAGCATTTGACAAAGTACAGCATCCCTTCCTGATCAAAACTCTTCAAAGTGTAGGGATAAAGGACACATACCTTAATATTATCAAAACCATCTATGAAAAACCCACCACAAATATCGTTCTCAATGGAGAAAAGCTGAAAGCTTTTCTGCTAAGGTCAGGAACACGGCAGGGATTTCCATTATCACCACTGCCATTCAACATAGAACTAGAAGTCCTAGCCTCAGCAATCAGAGAACAAAAGGAAATTAAAGGCATCCAAATTGTCAAAGAAGAAGTCAAATTATCACTCTTTGCAGATTATATGATATTATATGTGGAAAACCCAAAAGACTCCACTCCAAAACTGCTAGAACTTGTACAGGAATTCAGTAAAGTGTCAGGTTATAAAATCAATGCACAGAAATCAGTTGAATTTCTCTACACAAACAAGACAGAAGAAAGAGAAATTAAGGAGTCAATCCCATTTACAACTGCACCCAAAACTATAAGATACCTAGGAATAAACCTAACCAAAGAGGCAAAGAATCTATACTCAGAAAACTATAAAGTACTCATGAAAGTAATTGAGGAAGGCACAAAGAAATGGAAAAATGTTCCATGCTCCTGGATTGGAAGAATAAATATTGTGAAAATGTCTATGTTACCTAAAGCAATCTACACATTCAATGCAATTCTTATCAAAGTACCATCCATCTTTTTCAAAGAAATGGAACAAATAATCCTAAAATTTATATGGAACCAGAAAAGACCTCGAATAGCCAAAGGAATATTAAAAAAGAAAGCGAAAGTTGGTGACATCACAATTCCAGACTTCAAGCTCTATTACAAAGCTGTCATCATCAAGACAGAAGGGCACTGGCACAAAAACAGACACATAGATCAATGGAACAGAATAGAGATCCCAGAAATGGACCCTCAACTGTATGGTCAACTAATCTTTGACAAAGCAGGAAAGAATGTCCAATGGAGAAAAGACAGCCTCTTCAATAAATGGTGTTGGGAAAATTGGACAGCCACATGCAGAAGAATGAAATTGGACCATTTCCTTACACCACACACAAAAATAGACTCAAAATGGATGAAGGACCTCAATGTGAGAAAGGAATCCATCAAAATCCTTGAGGAGAACACAGGCAGCAACCTCTTCGATCTCAGCTGCAGCAACATCTTCCTAGGAACATCGCCAAAGGCAAGGGAAGCAAGGGCAAAATGAACTATTGGGATTTTCTTAAGATCAAAAGTATTTGCACAGCAAAGGAAACTGTTAACAAAACCAAATTCTGTCAGTTGTCTAACTGACAGAATGGGAGAAGATATTCGCAATTGACATATCAGATAAAGGGCTAGTGTCCAAAATCTATAAAGAACTTAGCAAACTCAACACCCAAAGAACAAATAATCCAATCAAGAAATGGGCAGAAGACATGAACAGACATTTCTGCAAAGAAGACATCCAGATGGCCAACAGACACATGAAAAAGTGCTCTATATCACTCGGCATCAGGGAATTACAAATCAAAACCACAATGAGATATCACCTCACACCACTCAGAATGGCTAAAATTATCAAGTCAGGAAGTGACAGATGCTGGTGAGGATGCAGGGAAAGGGGAATCCTCCTACACTGTTGGTGGGAATGAAAGCTGGTGCAACCACTCTGGAAAACAGCTTGGAGGTTCCTCAAAATGTTGAAAATAGAATACCTATGACCCAGAAATTGCACTACTGGGTATTTACCCTAAAGATACAAACGTAGTGATCCGAAGGGGCACGTGCACCCAAATGTTTATAGCAGCAATGTCCACAATAGCCAAACTATGGAAAGAACCTAAATACCCATCAACAGATGAATGGATAAAGAAGAGGTGGTATATATACACAATGGAATACTATGCATCCATCAAAATAAATGAAATCTTGCCATTTGTGATGACGTGGATGGAACAAGAGGGTATCATGCTTAGCGAAATAAGTCAAGCGGAGAAAGACAACTATCATATGATCTCCCTGATATGAGGAAGTGGAGATGTAACGTGGGGGGTTAAGGGGGTAGGAGAAGGATAAATAAAACAAGATGGGATTGGGAGGGAGACACACCATAAGTGACTCTTAATCTCACAAAACAAACTGAGGGTTGCTGGGAGGAGGGGTGTTGGGAGAAGGGGGGTGGGGTTATGGACATTGGGGAGGGTATGGGCTTTGGTGAGTGCTGTGAAGTGTGTAAACCTGGAGATTCACAGACCTGTACCCTGGGGGATAAAAATATATTATATGTTTATAAAAAATAAAAAAAATTAGAAAAATGTTTATATTACCAAGTGAAATCTACACATTTAATGCAAGGCCCATCAAAATGTTATAAGCATTTTTCACAGAGATAGAAGAAGTGATCTTAAAATTTCTATGGAGCCACCAAAGACCCCAAATAGCCAAAACAATCTTGAAAAAGCAAAGTAAAGCTGGAAGCATCATATTTCCAGATATCAAGTTCTATTACAAAGCTGTAGTGATAAAGACAGTATGGTAATGGCACAAAATATAAAAATATAAGTAGAACAGAATAGAAAGGCTGGAAATGATCACACAACTACATGGCCAACTATTCTTTGACAAAGCAGGAAAGACTACCCAATGGAAAAAGTAGTCTCTTCAGCAAGTGGTGTTGGGAAAACTGGACAGGCACATGTATAAAAATTAAACTGGACCACTTTATTACACTATACACAAATATAAATTCAAAATGGATTAAAGATATAAATGAGAGATAGGAATCCATCAAAATCCTAGGGGAAAGCACAGGCAGCAACCTCTTTGATATCTGCCATAGTGTCTCCTTTCTAGATATGTCTCCTGCACAAGGGAAACAAAAACAAAAATAACTTCTTGTGTCTTTACCAAAATAAAAATCTGCACAGCAAAGGGAACAACCAACAAGCCTAGAAGACAACCTGCAGAATAGGAGATGATATTTGCAAATGATAAATTGCTAGTATCCAAAATATACACAAACCTCAACCTTAACATCCAGAAACCAGATTAGCTAGTTAAAAATGGTCAGACAGACACATGAAATGGCTAACAGACACATGAAAATATGCTCAACATTGCTCATCATCTGGGAAATACAAATCAAAACTGCAATGAGATATCACTTCATGCCAGTAAGAATGGCTAAACTTAGCTACACAGGACACAAAAGGTGTTCAAAAAGATATGGAGAAAGGGGAATCATTTTATACTGTTGGTGGGAATGCAAGCTGTTGCAGGCACTCTGGAAAACAGTATGAAAGTTTTTTTTAAAAAGTTCAAAATGCAATTACATTTTGATACAGCAATTACACTACTAGGTATTTGATCACAAAATGCAAAAATACTAATTTGAGTGGACACATGCATCTTGATATTTACAGCAGCATTGTCAAAAATAACCAATTCTGGAAAAACCCCAAATGTACATTGATTAATGAATGAGTTAGAAGATTTGGTATGTTTACACAATGGAATAGCACTCAGCCATCAAAAAAATGAAATCTTGGGGGGGAAGACAAGTTGGGGGAGAACTAGGAGGCGCCTTTTCAACCTGTACCCTAAAGTGAACTGATTACCTACCAAAGATCACCCAGGAAATCAGCCTGAGATTAGAATTATAAATGTCTGGATCTCTACCAGGGCAGAAGACGCCAATGGGCAGCTAAAACAGAGTGGGAAAGTCGGACTGGTATCAGAAGATAAACAAAAGGGGGAAGGAGCCATGAGAAGCAACCCATTGGAAAGGAATACCCCAATATGAGAGTGCCCTGTGACTGGGGATGAGCATTAACTTGGAGTCTGGTTGAAAGCACTCATAAAGAGCAAAAAATCACGGGGGGGAATTGTGGGAATCGGGGCGGTTAGGGACAGGGGCTTAAGTCCCCGGACTGAGGACAGCGACCCCTGGAACTGAGCCAGAGAAAGAGCAGTGAAGGAACCAGGTCTTGGACCCTGAGCCTCGAGCAAGCACACCTGAGGGCGTATGGGGTGCGGCTCCCAGGCGGGGCTGGGAGCCTCAACAGCCAGCAGAAACATAGCCTTTTTGCAGTCCACAAGTGTGTGCCATTGTGTCGTGCTATCAGAGCCTAGGTCGCGCCCCACACCCTCTCCTGAGAGAGATGCACCCAGGCGCCAGCCAGGTGCTCTCCATCCAAGAAAGGCTGAGTAGTCCCTGCCCACCCATTGGAAAAATCTCAGTGTGTGGTCGCTGCTTGGAACATCTCTGGTGGTCTGGAACTGCCCAGACAACTGCTGCTATTGTGGTTTTGGGTACAAGAAGGAGTTCTGGTGTACCCAGGGACCGCGACTGCTCTGCCAGTTGCCAAAGGGGAACTTAGGTGCTCTGCAGCACTCAAGAGGGGAACAGACTGAAGCTTCTATATGAAAGGCAGGTCTGGGTGCAGTTTGCTTTCCTCTAAACCCCCCCAAACCATCAAAAGATGTCAAGGCAAGAGAAAAAAAATGAACAAACAAACATAAAAACCTCCAGAGAACAAAAGCCTGAAAAACCGGCTTCTTCACAGCCCACCCCCTTAAGGGGGACGGGAGGACTTAACTCAGGAAACACTGCCTGAAAACCCACGTGGCAGGTCATTTCCCCAGAAAGCCAACCAGGAAAAAAAAATGATGACAAGAGAACAACTACCACTACTTCATAGATACAACTTTTATTTTTAATTCATTCCCACTATTCTGGTTCATTTATAAAATATCTTTTTATTTGTTATATAGATAATTTTTTGGCTTATTTACCATCACAATGAGATGTCCAGTACATCAAATTCCATAACATTTTAAACTGAACTTTTTGATAAATACACCCGTGTTTTTCTTTTGTTTTTCTATTTTTTTAAATATTTTTAAAATTTTAGTTTAGTTTAGTTTAGTTCATTATTTTTTTATTTTTATTATTTAATATTTATATAAAGTTAAACTTGAAGGTAATCCCCTTTCCCCAATCAATACTACCCCTATAGGTAAACCAATTTTTAATCTCCCGTTATCTTAGGAAAGTTGAGTTCTTTAACAAAGATATGAAGATACATCCAGGAAGAAGCAAAATAACCTTCCTCGCCCACAGTGAGAATTTACAACTACTCTCCCATCTTTTTCTTCTGCCAGTGTTTCTGTGTATTTGTGTTTGTCCTGGTAATATATAAATCTTAAACTTTGGGTTCATTTTGATGAGGTTCTTTTTTTCTTTGTTTGTTTTCCTTTATATATATATATATTTATGATATATATTTACATATATATATATTTACATATATATGTATATATATACTATATATATATTTCCCTTGTCATAAACTTTAATCAATCTTATTGTTTGTCTGTATTTGTTTGTATACTTCATAAATCTTACCTTGGGGCCCATTTAGGCTGAGCCTTCTTTTTTGTTTTCCCTTTTTTTCCTGTCTCTCTCTCTCTCTCTCTCTCTATTTTTCTTTTTCTTTTCTTTTTTTCTGATTTGGGTAGGGAACCCTGATTGCTCAGAAGTGTTCCAGTGTGCACATTGACTGCACCATGGTGGATACATCCAGCTACATCTGTTCAGTCATCTCTCACCAAAATGACTAGGAGGAGGAATGCCCAACAGAAGAAAAGTACAGAGAATGGGCCTTCTGCAACAGAGCTAATGGCTATCAACATAGACAATATGTCAGAAAGAGAGTTCAGGCTAACAATTATCTAGGCAATAGCTAGGTTGGAGAAAGCCATGGATGACCAAACGGAATTGATTAGGGCCAAACTGAAAGCCACCAGTGATGATGTTCAAAATGCTCTCAATGAGTGCCAATCTAATCTAAATTCTCTCAAAGCTAGGGTAACTGATACAGAAGATAGAATTAGTGATCTGGAGGACAAACAGATAGAGAGAAATGACCAAGAGGAAGCCTGGAGCAAACAGCTTAGAAGCCACT
Organism: Mustela erminea; assembly: GCF_009829155.1. Taxonomy (NCBI): domain Eukaryota; kingdom Metazoa; phylum Chordata; class Mammalia; order Carnivora; family Mustelidae; genus Mustela; species Mustela erminea. The sequence continues at coordinate 9,036,075 of NC_045616.1, forward strand.
AAAACAGAATCAGAGAAATAAATGTTGCCATGAAACGTCCCAAAGTCAGAATTATTGGAATCCCTGAAGGGAAGAAGAAAGAAAAAAGTCTACAGGATATAGTGGAACAAGTTGTCCATGAAATTTTCCCAATCTTACGAATGAAACCAGTGTTCATGTGTTCATGTACTAGAGGAAGAACGGTCTCCCCCCAAGATTATAGATTCTCAAAAATCCTTGAGCATCTAAGACTAAGAAGTAGAAATTATAATGTAGAGAAACTCTCTTGAAGGCAGCTAGGACAATGAAGCTACTTATATACAGAGGAAAGCCCATCATAATAACGTGAGGCCTGTCCACAGAGACCTGGAAAGCCAGAAAGGGCTGGCAAGATATAGTCAGGGCACTAAATGAGAAGAGCATGCAGCCAAGAATACTTTATCCAGCAAGATTGACATCAAAATGGATGGAGAGATAGAGTTTCCAAGACCTGCAAGGCTTAAAAGACTATGTGACCACCAAGTAAACACTGCAGGAAATATTAAGGGGGGTTATATAAAAGAGGAAACATCCTAAGAATATCTTTGAACAGAAATATAGAGACAATCTATGGAACGAAATAATTCAAAGGTAACACGATGCAATAAACATATCTATCAATAATCATTCTCAATGTGAATGGCCTAAATGCATCCATAAAATGACACAGGGTTGCAGATTGGAGAAAACGTCAGGACCTATCCATATGTTGTCTAGAGGAGACCCATTTTGAACCTAAAGATACACCCAGACTGAAAGTGAAGGGATGGAGAAGCATCTTTCATGCCAATGGGCCTCAAAAGAAGGCTGCAGTAGTGAATCTCATATCAGATAAATTAGATGTTAAACTAAAGACTGTAGTCAGAGATACAGAAGAACACACGTAACACTTAAAGGGATTATCAACCAAGATAATCTAACAATTGTAAATGTCTATGCCCCTAATATGGGAGCAGCCAATTACATAAGAGAACTATTAACCAAGATAAAGAATCACATTGATATGAATACATTAATAGTAGGAGATATTAACACGCCTTTCTCAATAATAGATCATCGAAGGAGAAAATCAATAAAGAAAGAAGAGCATTGAAAGACACATTGGACCAGATGGGCCTCATAGATACACACAGGACATTCCCTAAAACAACACAAAACTTATTCTTCTCAATGGCACATGGAACCTTTTCCAGAATAGACCACATACTGGGACAAAAATCAGGACTAAACTAATACCAAAAGACTGAGATTATTCCCTGCATATTCTCAGATCACAATGCTTTGAAACTGGAGATCAACCACAAGTAAAAGTTTGGAAGAAACTCAAATACTTGGAAGCTAGAGATCACCTTGCTTACGAATGCTTGGATCAACCAGGAGATCAAAAAAGATCTTTAACAACTCATGGAAACCAACGAGAATAAAGAAACTTCGGTCCAAAACCTATGGGATACAGCCAAGGCAGGCCTAAGGCAGTAATACATAGCCATCCAAGCCTCCCTCAAAAAAATTGAAAAATCCAGAACACACCAGCTGTGCCTACACCTAAAAGAACTGGAGAATCAACAACAAATTAAATCAACTCCACACATAAGAAGGGAAATAATCAAGATTATAGCTGAGATCAATGAGGTAGAAACCAGAGATACAGTAGAACGTATCAATGAAACTAGAAGTTGGTTTTTTGAAGGAATCAATAAGAATAATAAACCATTGGCCACACTAATCCAAAAGAAAAGAGAGAAAGATCAAATTCATAAAATTATGAATGAAACGGGAGAGATCACAACTAACACCAAGGAAGTAGAAACTATCATCGAAGTTATTATCAACAGTTATATGCCAATAAGCTTAGCCCTAGATGAAATGGATGGATTCCTGGAAAACTATAAACTCCCAGGAAGAAATCGACAACCTGAATAGACCAATATCTAGTAACGAGATTGAAGCAGTGATCAAAAACATCCCAAAAAACAAGAGCCCAGGACCTGATGGATTCCCTGGAGAATTCTACCAAACTTTCACAGAAGAAATAACACCTAATCTCCTGAAGCTGTTTCAAAAAATTGAAGCAGAAGGAAAACGTCCAGACTCTTTACGAAGCCAGCATTATCCTGATACCCAAATCAGGCAAAGACCACACCAGTAAGGAAAATTTCAGACCAATTTCACTGATGAATATGGATGCTAAGATTCTCAACAAGATCTTAGCAAACTGGATAAAACAGTACATTAAAAAGATTATCCACCGACACCAGATGGGATTCATCCCTGAGCTACAAGGATGGTTTGACATTGACAAAACAATGTGATAGAACAATTCAATAAGAGAAGAGAGAAAAACAACATGGTCCTCTCCATTGATGCAGATAAAGCATTTGACATAATCCAGCATCTGTTCCTTATTAAAATGCTTCAAAGTATAAGGATAGAGGGAACATTACTGAACTTCATAAAATCTACCTATGAAAGACACATAGCAAATATCATCCTCAATGAGAAAAAGCTCACAGCATTCCCGTTGAGATCAGAAACATGACAAGGATGTCCACTCTCACCACTCTTGTTCAACATAGCATTAGAAGTCCTAGCAACACCAATCAGACAACAAAGAGAAAGAAAAGGTATCCAAATTGGCAAGGAAGAAGTCAAGCTGTCTCTCTTCGCAGATGACATGATTCTTTATATATTGAAACCCAAAAGACTCCACCCACGAACTCCTAGAGCTCATACAACAATTCAGCAATGTGGCAGGATACAAAGTCAATGTACAGAAATCAGTAGTTTTCTTATTCACTAACAATGAAAATACAGAAAGGGAAATTAGAGAATCTATTCCATTTACTATAGCACCAAGAACCATAAGATACCTGGGAATAAACCTAACCAAAGAGGTAAAGGAACTGTACTCAAGGAACTACAGAACACTCATGAAAGAAATTGAAGAAGACATAAAAAGATGGAAGACCTTTCCATGCTCTTAGATCAGAAGAATAAACATTGTTAAAATGTCTATTAAATAAATTGCCTAGAGCAATCTATACTTTTAATGCCATTCCGATCAAAATTCCACTGGTATTTTTCAAAGAGCTGGAGCAAATAATCCAAAAATTTGTATGAAAGCAGAAGAGACCCTGAACCGCTATGGAAATGTTGAAAAACAAAAATATAACTGGTGGCATCACGTTACCTGATTTCAAGCTTTACTACAAAGCTATGATCACCAAGACAGCATGGTACTGGCATAAAAACAGACACACAGACCAGTGGAACAGAGTCGTGAGCCCTGATATGGACCCTCAACTCTATGGTCAATTAATCTTCGACTAAGCAGGAAGAAATATACAGTGTATAAAAGACAGTCTCTTCAATAAATGGTGCTGGGAAAACTGGGCAGCTATATGTAGAAGAATGAAACTCGACCATTCTCTTACACCGTACACAAAGATAAACTCAAAATGGAGAAAAGACCTCAATGTGAGACAGGAATCCTTCAGAATCTTAGCAGAGAACTTAGGCAGTTACCTCTTTGATATCAGCCACAGCAACTTCTTTCAAGATACGTCTCCCTAGTCAAAGGAAACAAAAGCGAAAATGAACTTTTGGGACTTCATTAAGATCAAAAGCTTCTGCACAGCAAAGGAAACAGTCAGAAAAACAAAGAGGCAACCCACAGAATGGGGGAAGATATTCTCAAATGACAGTACAGAAAAAAGGTTGATAACAGGGATCTATAAAGAACTTCTCAAACTCAATATTCATAAAACGATAATTATATCAAAAAATGGGCAAAAGACTTGGACAGATACTTCTCCAATGAAGACATACAAATGACTATGAGACACATGGAAAAAGGTTCATCATCACTAGCCATCAGGGAGATTCAAATTAAAACCACATTGAGATACCACCGTTACACCAGTTAGAATGGCCAAAATTAGCAAGACAGGAAACAACATGTGTTGGAGAGAATGTGGAGAAAGGAGAACCCTCTTCCACTATTGGTGGGAATGCAAGTTGGTGCAGCCACTTTGGAGAACAGTGTGGAGATTCTTCAGCAAATTAAAAATTAAAAATAAATTAAAAATAGAGCTTCCCTATGACCCTGCAATTGCATTCCTGAGTATTTACTCCAAAAAATACAGATGTTGTGATAAGAAGGGCCATCTGTACCCCAATGTTTATAACAGCAATGGCCATAGTTGCCAAACTGTGGAAAGAACCAAGAAGCCCTTCAATGGACGAATGGATAAGGAAGATGTGGTCCATATACACTATGGAGTATTATGCCTCCATCAGAAAGGATGAATACCCAACTTTTGTATCAACATGGACGGGACTGGAAGAGATTATGCTGAGTGAAATAAGTCAAGCAGAGAGAGTCAATTATCATATGGTTTCACTTATTTGTGGAGCCTAACATATAACATGGAAGACATGGGGAGATGGAGAGGAGAAGGGAGTTGAGGGAAATTGGAAGGAGAGGTGAACCATGAGAGACTACGGACTCTGAAAAACAACCTGAGGGTTTTGAAGGGTTTGGGGGTTGGAGGTTGGTGGAACCATGTGGTGGGTATTATGGAGGGAATGCACCATTGCATGGAGCACCTGGATGTGGTGCAAAAACAATGAATTCTGTTACACTGAAAAGAAATAAAATAAATGAAATCTTGCCATTTACAATGAAATGTATTGAGCTAGAGTGTATTATGCTAAGTAAAATAATTCAGTCAGGGCAAGACATAAGTCCACATGATTTCACTCATAGGTGAAATTTAAGACGCAAATCCAATAAACATATGGATGGGTGAAGCAGGAAATATACCATAAGAGATGTGCTCAGCTATAGAGAAGAACCTTCTCTGGGTTGATGGAGGGAAGGGATGGTTGATGAATATTCAGGAACTTATTTGTTATCATGAGAAAATAAAAAGAAAAATGAGATTTAAGATTCAGACAGAGAAAACGAAGCAAACAAACAACAAACAATAACAAAAAAGCCCTCCTATTTCTCAAAGAAATAATCACCTGAGTAGAAAAACAAAAATCAACAGATCCTTTTATTAACATCAAAAGAGATTTCATAAAGATCAGTGTTGGAACACAACCTGGATCCTCACCAATGTGACTGGGTCCTGTCGGATCCTGTGAGAAAACTCCAAGACATGGAGAGCAAGAGTCTTCCTGGGATGACACCCAGAATAAACACAGGAGGGCCCCTAGAGTGTTTCCATGTCCTCTTTTAAGTGGATCTGGTAAGTGTGGAGAATCTTTAAGTTGCTCTTGTCATTTAAAGCTGAGAGAAAATCATTGTTGTTCCCTGGTCCCATCTGATTGCTTGCCCGTAACCCACATTTCACATGCAGTTCACATCCTGCATGTAAATCTATCCTATATGAAACCGGATCTTGTGTAAAGTAAAAAAGAAGTGATTGTAATAAATAGTCATCTACTGATCATCAGTCTGTAGTCCCCCCATCATTTTGGCTCTGATCACCAGGATACTCACCTCGTGAAGGTGACGGATCAGTCTACAAATTTCCTTAGATTTTTTTCTAAATGGTAATTTAGAAAATATAAAATGCTATTTACAATAAAAAGTAAATATAAAATACATATATCAATGAAACATAATACAAAAATATATTATATGGATAAAATAAAGGACATGCAAAATGACTAAGAGAAATAGATATTCTGTGTTCAAGGATGGCATCACAATAACAATGCCAATTCTCTTTGATGTATATTTTTAATATTTATTTACAGATATAATATTACTTAGTGTCAAATCATAATAATATAGAAAGAAAAAAATTGGGATACTATGGATCTCAAAGCCCAACTTAGAGTATATAGAATATTAAAATTTTATAAAGTCGAAATTATATATTAAAAGGATAAAAATTACTATTACCTTGTGTAGTGAAAATTTGCTCAGTATAGGGAAAAATAAATTTAGAGTCCTATTTACATGTATACAGAAAATTGACCCCTGTAGATAAAAGATTTAATAAGAAAGGTTATATTATAGAAATTGTAACATAACATAAAACAATCTACTACCTTTTCTTTAAACATATTGCATTTATTTGTTTGACAGAGACAAGTAGGCATAGAGGTAGGCAGAGAGAGAGGTGGAAGCAGAGAGCCTGATGCAGGGCTCTATCCCAGGACCCTAAGATCATGACCAGAGCCTAAGGCAGAGGCTTAACCCATTGAGCCACCCAGATGCCCCCAAAATAATCTACTTCTTATAAGGAAAGGTTTAGAAAATAGTATTTAACTGCATAAAATTATGAAATTTTTGTAGTAAAAGACATCATGGCCAAAGTTAACACAATGATAAGGACTGAAAGAAGATAATTTACATTCCTTAAACTAACAAAACAATAGAATCTAAAATGTTTAAGAAATTTCTACATATCATTGTAGAGACCTCAATTTAACTAAAAGTCAGGGAAATAAAATTTAGATAACAATAAAGTACCACTCTGTTAAGTAGAACAGCAAAATTTCAGAGTCTGAATAGTGTTAAATGGTGCAATGAATGTGGACATATAATTTTTTTCTAAATTGGCACTTGTAGCATAGTTGGATGTTGGCATTTTTGGGTACAATCTACTGGTATTAATTAATTTATATTTAAGATTCAGCAATTGTGCTCATGGTCATTTATAGAAAAATAAATTCTCAGAAATATTTGAATAATGAAAACAATGTAAATAACTTCAAACATTCTTCCAGATATGAATAACAGGGTCCCCAAAAAATGTGATTTAACCATAAAATTATTTATTTTTAATAAAATGCATAGATTTAAGCAGTTTATGATGTAAGACAGAATTTAAAGCCTTTCTTAATAAATCTTAGATTATTATTAATCTTAGATTATTGCTAATCTAAGATTTATAATTTATTTATAGATTTATTTTTATATTTAATTATATAATCTATAACTTATTATATTATTATTATAAAATAAATAAGAGATGACATCTTCAATGACTTCAAGAATTCTTTTCAAGCTATAGAAATAAAAACCAGGTATGTGATAAATTTATTTAAGTAATGACTTCAAATAGGTACTTTCATGTATGGAAATGTGATAAATATTAAATGGCATTATAAATCACTGTATAAAGATTGTCTAATGCAACAAAAAATTTGTGGAAATTGGAATATCTATATAACAACATGAAACTATACTATTATTTTGTTTTCACAAGAGATGAATTAATTACTTTTATGGCAATTCATTGAAGAGGATATGAGACAACTACCCATTCAGTAGAAACAAAATGCATATTAATGTAAGAATGAGAAACATTTCTCACAAATAGGCTCACATAAGTTAATTTTTTTAAGATTTATTTATTTTAAAGAGAGAGAGAGAGCATGAGTAGGGTAGGGGCAGAGAGAGAGGGAGAGAGAATCTGAAGCAGACTCCCCATTGAACAAGAAGCCTGATATAGAGCTCAATCCCTGGAGCCTGAGATCATGACCTGAACCAATTTCAAGTGCTGGCTGCTTAATCAACTGAGCCACCCAGGCCCCTCTAGGTTTATAAAATTTTAAAAAAGGTTAAAAATGATTTTGACAATGTAATGAAACAAAATGATCTTTCTGTTTGCACTGTTAGTGAAAATATAAAATCCTACAAAATTTCCCTGCAAACAATCGGATGGGATTTTTGATAATCCAGACATTTTTCTTTTAGGATGTTGTTTTTATCCTATGTAACCTCTAGGTGGGGAACATCATTAAAAAAATGAAGCATTACTTAGAAGCTGAGGTATTAAATGAGCAATAGATTCATAGGGAAGTAATGGTTCAGAAGTGGACATGGTAAATATTAGATACAGAAAGAATGTCAAAACATATAAATTGCAGGCATTTGGTAGCATCTGGAATTTAGAAAAAGAATATTAAATAAAGATAAACAGATGCAGTGATCATAAATGTGAACCAAAGAAAATGAGAAGGACAATTGGAAATTTGGGGGAGACTAATTAATCATGGAGGAAAAATTAACCAAGCACACAATATTTGGAGATAATGACAAGATAACCAGTACCAGAACTCAAGAGAGTAACCACAAATAGCAAGTGTTCAAATAAGAAAAGGAAAAGAAGTTAAAATTGTGTTGAAATTTCCATTGTAGAAATCTCAAGTAAAATGACTCTACAAATGAAACCACTTAAATAATCAGTTTGGAAATAATTAGTGAAATTTAAATGAGTTCTATTTAGAGGTAATAAAGCCCAAATCTCAATTATTATCTCTGTTTGTTTTATTTTAGAATCAGGAAACAACTGCTTGTTTGTCACTTAATCTTATGGAGTTAATAGTGAAATACTTTTAAATCATGAAAATAATTTTTAAAAGAAATTGAAATGGAGTCATTAATATATGAATGAGGCAAGAAACACAGGGGGAAATATAGGGAGGTTATACTAATAATCTAGAAAGTAAATGTCAAATACTATATCAAATATGATATCAAATACTAATAAAATTTCAAAATAGCTAACTCTATATGAGGCCTTAGGAGAAAAAATTAGGCAGTAACATACATTCCTATAATTAAAAACAAGGGACTGCATAACCCAGAGGGATTGCAAGTTGAAATCACAGTGACTTAGCAAGATGTGTTACTATGTTTTCTAGGTTCTCTAGAAATTTAAACTTTTTCAGTTGTTTAGTAAGTAGTTCCATGTCTCCCAAGAAACTTGTAGAAGGTAAGTCCAAGGAAGATGGTATATATTTTGAACTGTACTTCTGAAGTTCAGTAAACTAGAACTACATGTCCTTCAAAAGCTACATATTAGAAGTTTGGTTACTTTGAAGCCCTCCAAATAGAGAGATAATTTTCCACATTGACCTGAAACTTGTATTTTTATATTATCTGTGTAATTAGTGTAAAGTATTTATTATATTTAATACAGGGAATTGTGAATGGTAAGTTAAATAATAACAGTGATGATGCAAAATAAACACAAGACATTATTTAGAACAATAAAACATATGCTGTTACGGACCTTAGCAAGACTCAAGTGGATCTACTCTATTTATGATTTCAATGAATTATAGGAATATTATGGATCCCATCTGTATGGAAACAACTATTATTTACTCATTCCATAAAAAAAATAAATATACAGTTTATCAATCAAGAACCAACAATCTAGTAAGGAAGACAGAATATTAAAACAAATAATGATTGGAAGTGAGTAACAGTGGAACTTACTGCAAGTATGAAACTTGAAGGACAGATATGATATGATTTGCAAAGGCAAAGGATTGTAGAAGAGGAAAGACATTCCTTTTTTTAAGATTTTTAATTAATTAATTAATTTGAGAGAAGGAGATCAAAAGCAGGGGGAAACGTAGAGGGAGAAACAGATTCCCCACTGAGGAGGGAGCCTAATGCAGGAGTGTATCCCAGGACACTGGGATCATGATCTTAGCCAAAAGCAGAGACTTAAACGAGCCACCCAGAAGCCCAGAAAAAAGACATTCTGAGTAAAAGAAAACTCCTGAGTAGGGACTGACCTTCAGATTATGTGTTGTATCTTTGGGATCTGTAAGTACAAATGTGTGGAGTTGATATTGGGAAATGGAGAATATATGACTTGAAATAAAGGTTTGAATGACTTTCTGTAATACCTCACAAATGAGATCAATAAGAAGATGAAAGTATTTTCAGCAGAAAATTTGAGCCATTTAATGCTTTTGAGAAAAAGAATGATATAAGGATACTTTGGGGATATAATGATATAATATTTTTGGGAAAACTCAATAGGATTATGTCAAATAACTGAAAAATAGAAAATCAGATTTATTCATAATGTCAGTGGTGCACGTGCAAATGAGATTTTTTTTCCTGTAGTACTAATAAACTCTTTCAAAAGGAATCAGCAATCCTTTTTGTGGGAAGTGATTTAATTTTCTCTCAGGAGGCAAGGGAAGTTTTTGCACGTTGTTTTACTTATAACTGCCTAGTTCTTGTGTCTGGTGGTGGAATCATAATGATCTTTCATTGAATGTAGCACATTAACACAGAAACAGGCTCAATGACCCTGATCTGTATTCAGTCAACAATCTCTTGCCTTTTTTTCCCCTCCATTGTTCCTCTTAGTTTTTCTTCAGTCCAAGATCTTTTTTTATTACTCACTGCCTTTCAATATTCTGTTGTTGTGCACTATCTTTGATTAGCCAACATGACTTCCCTCCTCTTCTCTATCCAACACATTCCCTTTAATTTCCCTTTCAACCTACAAATGTAGCCTGTAAAGTTTACATACTTTCGAGATCTTAAACTATATGTTGCATGTGGAGGGTGATGAACTATGAAAGGGTATGAGAAAATCTTTTGGAAAAAATCCATATTTTTATCTGAGTGGTAGTCATGTAGGTTCCAAAATGAGTCAAATTTCATCCATGGTATACTTAAGATGAGTTCAGTCAACTTACTTTTCTATACGTATGTCTCACTTCCATAAGAAGTTTGTACAAGTATCAGGCGACAACAGCATAATATTGCTATATTATACCTAAGCCACCCCCAATAAAATTGATACATATGTTTACTGATGACACTAAAAGATAAAAATAAGTATGCAGCAACATTTTTATGCCATAGACATATGGCATAATGTTAGAATTATATTAGAATTAATAATTAATCAACTAATTAATTCTAATATTTATTTCATTACTAATTCACTTAAAACATTTTAAATACTTTGTTCATATATAAAAGTTATGGTAGGACAAGTTTTAATTAATAATTCAGTAGCAAAAAAAGCAAAAAAAAAAAAAAACCAAAAAGTAATTTAGGAACATGGAATATGCTGTAACCAGATTGTATATGTAATACACAACAATTTATGTAGCATATGATATTACATATGTGATGTATGCTTTCTTTCTCTGTTAGAGGAATACATATACATTGTTTGAAATATTTTTGAGTACACTGAAAAATCAATGATTGTAGTTTCAAAGATTTTCACAAGGTTTTGCATGATAACACCTCCATTATTGTTTAATAGATTTCAAATCTGAAAGGGCCTTTTTAAGAGCACCTGGGCATCTCAGTTGGTTAAATGTCTGCCTTTGGCACAGGTCATGATTCCAGGATACTAACTCTTGCTCAGTAGGGAGCCTGCTTTTCCCTTTCCTCGCTGCTCATGCTCTCTCTATCTCTGTCTCCTTCTCTTAGTAAATGAATGAATAAATAAATAAATAAATAAATATTTATTTATTTATTTATTTATAATATGTATATATGTATTTATTTACTTATTTATTATTTGACAGACAGAGATCACAAGTAGGCAGAGAGACAGGCAGAGAGAGAGGAGGAAGCAGGCTCCCCGCTGAGCAGAGAGCCCAACACGGTGCTTGATCCCAGGACCCTGGGATCATGACCTGAGCCAAAAGGAGAGGTTTTAACCCACTGAGCCACCCAGGTGCCCCAAGTATTTTTAAACATTTTTTAAAACTAGGGACAACTGGGTGGATCAGTGGGTTAGGCCTCTGCCTCCCTCCCCTGATCTCAGTGTCCTGGGATCAAGCCCCACATCAGGCTGTCTGCTCAGCAGGGAACATGCTTCCACACCTCTCTCTGCCACTGCTCTGCCTACTTGTGATCTCTCTCCCTCTGTCCAATAAATAAAATCTTTAATTTTTTTAATAAAAATTAAAAAAAATAAAAGGGCTCTTTTAGTGACATTAAGCTAACATAACTGTGTTTGCTGGATATTAGTACAGAACATGTTAACTGATCCTTTCACTTCTCTCTATTCCTATGATCTAGACCATTAAAACTTTAAGTCCTAAATCACACCCTAATAACCTAATAACCCAATAAACCTAAGTTATTAAATTTCTATTTAGAGTTAAAAAATTACAAGACAGGTAAAACAATGGATAGTAAAATCACATTTTAAATTACATTTTTTGTCAAATAAAATGTACATTTTTAGTAAATCTGGCAGAACCACATAGAAATTTTTTTTTTATTTTCCAAAGCCTCAAACTAAAACATCAAGCACACTTCTCTAAATGACTCCAGAGATGGGAAGGCCCATACAAACATAAAGAAAGGAAGCAAGTGCCTTGGTCATTAAAAAGAACAAGAGAAATTAAAAAAAATAATTTTGAAAGTAGAAAAAACAATGGAACACTACATTAAAAACTAATGATGTATGGTATGGTGACTTAAATAATACAATAAAAAAAGAAAAGAAAAAAATAAGCTTTTGTGTAGGTAAAAAAATTCCTTGCAAGACTCTTACTAAGGAAATGAGAAACATTAATTTTATACAAAAGAAATAGTCTAAAGATAAAATAGGACTTGTCTCTCTTTTCTTCAATAGTATTTATTTTAAACATATGTCACAAACTATATTCAAAGTTACATTTTTACATTATAAATGTGAGCTGGTTTGCTTAATAGCACCCTGCAATGTCAATATTCACAAATACTAAAATTTACAGAGTGAAAAATAAGGCTTGGAGAAATTAATCATCTAAGATTACACAGAAACATACTGTCTGAGCCTTTTGAACTATACTTTTTTTCTATTACTCCTGGGCTACTTTTCCTGTAAAATGACCCAGACTGTAATATATCATGGGTGCATCAGATTTTAAGAGATGGGATAAGGGATGAGCATATTGGTGAAGTACTACTTTTACTACAACATACCCTTACTATCAATAAATATTACATAAAGTACTTCTAAGAGATAATTTCTCAATGTCTTCTGTTTACTTGGTGTTTGAGTAATCCCATATCATTTCCACTAGTACATGATGCCTTCTACACTTCCGTAGACAAAATTTATATTAGTATCTGAGGGTGATGTGCTAAGTTCAGTGGAAAAATCTCATTGACTTCTGAGCAATTTATGAGCCTTCTTGTGACTCTTAGTATATTTCTGAAGTGATAATCCACATTACACAGTTGAGTCCAGTTGAGTTGAGTTGAGTAGTTCCTAAAATTAGATTATATCCATCTTGGGAAACCTCTTATGTTTTAATAATGAAACTTATTATATGTGTTACCTACATTTATTATTTTTTTTGAATCACATTAAGTTAACAATAAACTTTAATATTCCTAGTTTATAAATTAAAAACAATATATGCTTAGAGAAATACTTTTTCCATATGTAGAAATGTAGGTGTGGTGATTGAAGCTAGAAGTCCTTGATATTTCCATATCGCAGTCTTGACCACTTCACATGTTATATTCTCTAGAGTGAATATATTTTTCATGGAATGGGAGAATAAGACTTTCAACTCAGACTTCATCCTGCTGAGAAATCTTCAGTAACAGCCGTACCCACATCTTTCTCTGCTCTCTGGTGTTGATCATCTTAACATTGGAAACACTTTCATATTTCTCCTCATCTACCTGGTCCCCAACCAAATGTTCCGCATGGACTTCATGCTCATCTGCACCACTGTACCCAAGACAGCTTTCAATTGCTTTTCTGAGAGGAAGTCGATCTCTCTGGCAGGTTGTGGAGCCCAGATATTCTTCTATGTGTCCCTGCTTGGAGAAGAAAGTTTCTTGTTGGCTGCAATGGCCTATGACCATTATGTTGCCATTTGTAACCAACTATGATATTGAGTGCTCATGAACCAGAAAATGTGTTGTGTTTTGGTTGTTTCTTCGTTTATTGTTAGCTTTCTTGATGGTATAAATGTTAATACAATTGCACTGTTCTTCCCATATTGTGGTGCCTGAGAAATACCCCACTTTTTCTATGATGTCTCTGTCCCTCTCGCTCTCTCATGCACTAATACATTGCTACATGAAAGGTTAATGTTGGGGGGAGACAAGATGGCGGGGAATTAGGAGGAGGCGCCTTTTCAACCTGTACCCTAAAGTGAGCTGATTACCTTCCAAAGAACTCTGATCACCCACAAAATCAGCCTGAGATCAGAATTATACACCTCTGGATCTCTACAGGAGCAGAAGATGCCAGTGGGCAGGTGGGGAATCCTGATTGCTCAGAAGCAATCCAGGGTGCACCTTGACTGCACCACGGTTGATACATCCAGCTACATCCATTCAGCCATCTCTCACCAAAATCACTAGGAGGAGGAATACTCAACGGAAGAAAAATACAGAGGAAGGGCCTTCTGCAACAGAGCTAATGGCTAACAACATAGATAATATGTCAGAAAGAGAATTCAGGCTAATAATTATTCAGGCAATAGCTAGGTTGGAGAAAGCCATGGGTGACCAAATGGAATTGATTAGGCCCAAAGAGAAAGTGACCAGAGATGGTGCTTACAATGTTAGGGAAGAGCTGAAAGCTACCAGGGATGAGGTTCACAATGCTCTCAATGAATTCCAATCTAATCTAAATTCTCTCAAAGCTAGGGTAACTGAGTCAGAAGATAGAATTAGTGATCTGGAGGACAAACAAATAGAGAGAAAGGTTCAGGAGGAAGCCTGGAAAAAACAGCATAGAAACAATGAAAACAGAATCAGGGAAATATATGATGTCATAAAATGTTCCAGCATCAGAATTATTGGAATCCCTGAAGGGGGGGATAAAGAAAGAAATCTAGAAGATATAGTGGAACAAGTTGTCCATGAAAATTTTCCCAATCTCATGAATGGAATAACCGTTCATGTACTACTAGAGGCCTAATGGTATCCACCTAAGATTATAGACTCCAAAAAAACAACAAGTCACCTGATAGTCAAATTGAAGAATCATAATTGTAGGTATAATCTCTTGAAAGCCACTAGAACAAAGAGGTGCCCTACTTACAGAGGAAAGCCCATCAGGATAACGTCTACCTGTCCACAGAGACCTGGCAAGCTGAAGGGGCTAGCAAGATATAGTCAGGACACTAAATGAGAAGAACAGGCAGCCAATAATACTTTATCCAGCAAGACTGACATTCAAAATGGATGGAGAAATAAAGAGTTTCCAAGACTGGCAAGGCTTAAAAGACTATGCAACCACCAAGATGACAATGCAGGAAATATTAAGGGGGTTCTATAAAAGAGGAAAATCCTATGAATAACATTGAACAGAAATATAAAGAAAATCTACAGAAAGAAAGACTTCAAAGGTAAAATGATGTCAATAAAAGCGTATCCATCATTAATCACTCTCAATGTGAAAGGCCTAAATGCGCCAAAAAAATAAAACTGGGTTGAAGATTGGATAAAACAACAGGATCCATCCATATGTTGTCTACAAGAGACCAATTTTGAACCTAAAGATACACCCAGACTGAAAGTGAAGGGATGGAGAAACATCTTTCATGCCAATCGGCCTCCAAAGAAGGCCAGAGTAATGATTCTCATATCAGACAAATTATATTTTAAGCTAAAGACTGTAGTAAGAGAAACAGAAGGACACTACATCATTCTTAAAAGGACTATCCACCAAGATGAACTAACAATTGTCAATATCTATGCCCCCAATATTGGAGCAGCCAATTACATAAGAAAACTGTTCATCAAGATAAAGAGTCATATTGATATGAATACATTAACAGTAGTAGATATTAACACGCCTCTCTCAGAAATAGACAGATCATCGAAGCAGAAAATCAACAAAGAAAAAGAGCATTTAATGGCACATTGGACCAGATGGCCCACATAGATATATAGAGAATATTCCACCCTAAAACAACAGAATACTCATTCATCTCAAGTGCACATGGAACCTTCTCAAGAATAGACCACATACTGAGTCACAATCAGGACTCAACCGATACCAAAAGACTGAGATGATTCCCTGCACATTCTCAGATCACAATGCTTTGAAACTGGAGCTCAATCACAAGGAAAAGTACAGAAGGAAATCAAACACCTGGAAGCTGAAGACCACCTTGCTTAAGAATGCTTGGATCAACCAGGAGATCAAAGAAGAATTGAAACAATTCATGGAAACCAATGAGAATGAAGACATTTTAGTCCAAAACCTATGGGATACAGCAAAGGTGGTCCTAAGGGGGAAATACATAGTTATCCAAGCCTCCCTCAAAAAAATTGAAAAATCAAGAACACAGCAGCTGTCTCTACACCTTAAAGAACTGGAGAATGAACAACAAATCAAACCAACTCCATACATAAGAAGGGAAATAATCAAGATTAGAGCTGAGATCAATGAGGTAGAAACCAGAGATACGGTAGAACATATCAATGAAACTAGAAGCTGGTTTTTTGAAAGAATCAATAAGATCGATAAACCATTGACCACACTAATCCAAAAGAAAAGAGAGAAAGCTCGAAGTCCTAAAATTATTAATGAAAAGGGAGAGATCACAACTAACACCAAGGAAGTAGAATGTAACAACATGAATAAACTGATACCTAGTAACGAGATTGAAGCAGTGATCAAAAACCTCAAAAAAAAAAAAAAAAAGTACAAGAGCCCAGGACCTGACAGATTCCCTGGGAAATTCTACCAAACTTTCAACGAAGAAATAACACCTATTCTCCTGAATCTGTTTCAAAAAATTGAAGCAGAAGTAATATTTCCAGACTCTTTCTCTGAATTCAGCATTACCCTGATCCCCAAACCAGGCAAAGATCCTACCAAAAAGGAGAATTTCAGACCAATATCACTGATGAATAGGGATGCTAAGATTCTCAACAAGATTCTAGCCAGCAGGATCCAACAGCACATTAAAAAGATTATCCACCATGACCAGGTGGGATTCATCCCTGGGCTACAAGGATGGTTCAACATTTGCAAATCAATCAATGTGATACAACAAATTAATATGAGAAGAGAGAAGAACAACATGGTCCTCTCAATTGAAGCAGAAAAAGCATTTGACAAAATCCAGCATCCATTCCTGATTAAAATGCTTCAAAGTATAGGGATAGAGGGAACATTCCTGAACTTCATCAAATCTATCTATGAAAGACCCACAGCAAATATCATCCTCAATGGGAAAAAGCTTGCACCCTTCCCACTGAGATCAGGAACAAGGCAAGGATGCCAACTTTCACCACTCTTGTTCAACATAGTATTAGAAGTCCTAGCAACAGCAATCAGACAACAAAGAGAAATAAAAGGTATCCAAATTGGCAATGAAGAAGTCAAACTCTCTCTCTTCACAGATGATGTGATTTTTTATATGAAAAACCCAAAAGACTCCATCTCCAAACTCCTTGAACTCGTACAGCAATTCAGCAACGTGGCAGGATACAAAGTCAATGTACAGAAATCAGTGGCTTTCTTATACACTAACAATGAAAATACAGAAAGGGAAATTAGAGAATCTATTCCATTTACTATAGCACCAAGAACCATAACATACCTGGGAATAAACCTAACCAAAGAGGTAAAGGATCTGTACTTGAGGAACTACCGAACACTCACAAAGGAAATTGAAGAAGACAAAAAAAGATGGACGGCCATGCCATGCTCTTAGATCAGAAAAATAAACATTGTTAAAATGTCTATGCTACCTAGAACAATCTATACTTTTAATGCCATTCTGATCAAAATTCTACCGGTATTCTTCAAAGAGCTGGAGCAAATAATCCAAAAATTTGTATGGAACCAGAAGAAACCCGGAATCGTTAAGCAAATGTTGAAAAACAAAAATAAAACTGGGGGCATCACGTTACCTGATTCCAAGCTTTATTACAAAGCTGTGATCACCAAGACAGCATGGTACTGGCATGAAAACAGACACATAGACCAGTGGAACAGAATAGGGAGCCCAGATATGGACCTCAACTCTATGGTCAATTAATCTTCGACAGAACAGGAAAAAATATACAGTGGAAAAAAGACAGTCTCTTCAATAAATGGTGCTGGGAAAACTGGGCAGTTATATGTAGAAGAATGAAACTCGACCATTCTCTTACACCATACACAAAGATAAACTCAAAATGGAGAAACGACCTCATCGTGTGACAGGAATCCATCAGAATCCTAGAGGAGTACATAGGCAGTAGCCTCTTTGATATCAGCCACAGCAACTGTTTTCAAGATATGTCTCCCTAGTCAAAGGAAACAAAAGCAAAGATGAACTTTTGGGACTTCATCAAAATCAAAAGCCTCTGCACAGCAAAGGAAACAGTCAAAAAAAACAAAGAGGCAATCCACCGAATAGGAGAAGATATTTGCAAAAAACAGTACAGACAAAAGGTTATTATCCAGGATCTATAAAGAACTCCTCAAACTCAACACACACAAAACAGACAATCATATAAAAAATGAGTAGAAGATATGAATAGACACTTCTCCAATGAAGACATACGAATAGCTCTCAGACACATCAAAAAATGTTCCTCGTCACTGGCCATCAGGGAGAGTCAAATTAAACCACATTGAGATACCACCTTACTCCAGTTAGAATGGCCAAAATTAACAAGACAAGAAACAACATGTGTTGGAGAGGATTTGGAGAAAGGGGAACCCTCTTCCACTGTTGGTGGTAATGCAAGTTGGTGCAGCCACTTTGGAGAACAGTGTGGAGATTCCTCAAGAAATTAAAAATAGAGCTTCCCTATGACCCTGAAATTGCACTCCTGGGTATTTACCCAAAAGATACAGATGTAGTGAAAAGAAGGGCCTTGTTTTTTGGGAGGTTTTCGATCTCGTTACTAGATATCAGCCTATTCAGTTTGTCGATTTCTTCCTGGTTCAATTTTGGGAGTTTATAGTTTTCTAGGAATGCATCCATTTCATCTAGGTTGCTAAGCTTATTGGCATATAACTGTTGATAATAACTTCTGATGATTGCTTCTACTTCCTTGGTGTTCATTGTAATCTCTCCCATTTTCATTCATAATTACACTAATTTAGGCTTTCCCTCTTTTCTTTTGGATTAGTGTGCCAGTAGTTTATCGATCTTATTGATTCTTTCAAAAAAATGGCTTCTAATTTCATTGATGCGTTCTACTGTATCTCTTGCTTCTACCTCATTGATCTCAGCTCTAATCTTGATGATTTCCCTTCTTATGTGTGGAGTTATTTTGATTTGTTGTTCATTCTCCAGTTCTATAAGGTTTAGAGATACCTGGTATGTTCTGTATTTTTCAATTACTTTGAGGGAGGCTTGGATAACTATGTATTTCCCCCTTAAGACTGTCTTTGCTGTATCCCATAGGTTTTGGACAAAAGTGTCTTATTCTCATTGGTTTCCATGAATTGTTTCAGTTCTTCTTTGATCTCCTGGTTGATCCAAGCATTCTTAAGCAAGGTGGTCTTCAGCTTCCAGGTGTTTGAGTTCCTTCGGAACTTTTCCTTGTGGTTGAGCTCCAGTTTCAAAGCATTGTGATCTAAGAATGTGCAGGGAATAATCTCCGTCTTTTGGTATCAGTTGAGTCCTGATTTGTGACTCAGTATGTGGTCTATTCTGGAGAAGGTTCCATGTGCACTTGAGATGAATGAGTATTCTGTTGCTTTTGGGTGGAATGTTCTATATATATCTATGTGGGCCATCTGTTCCAATGTGCCTTTCAATGCTCTTGTTTCTTTATTGATTTTCTGCTTCAGTGATCTGCCTATTTCTGAGAGAGGCATGTTAAGATCTCCTACTATTAATGTATTCATATCAATATGACTCTTTATCTTGATGAACAGCTTTCTTATGTAATTGGCTGCTCCCATATTGGTGGCATAGATATTGACAATTGTTAGATCATCTTGGTGGATAGTCCCTTTAAGAATGATGTAGTGTCCTTCTGTATCTCTTTCTCCAGTCTTTAAGTTGAAATCTAATTTGTCTGATATGAGAGTCATTACCCCAGCCTTCTTTGAAGGCAAATTGGCATGAAAGATGCTTCTCCATCCCTTCCCTTTCAGTCTGGGTGTATCTTTAGGTTCAAAATGGGTCTCTTGTGGACAACATATTGATGGGTCTTGTCGTTTAACCTCACCTGGCTCTGGTTATAGCCAGTTACACCAGAAATGAGTAAAGGAGAAGACCCCACATCTATTAGGAGAAACAAAGAGAAATAAAGTCAGAGTCTGCTTTTCTAGGGATGGCCCAGCAACCTGGGTATACTAAAAGAAGGCTTATTTATGTAATTTTAAATTACAAAGAGAATGATTAGAAGATATAGAGGTTAATTCTATAGAATGTTGTGGATCTAAAGCCTCTGGAATATCTTCCCAAACTTTCATAGTTCCTTCTGGGCAAGCACACATTCCCCTAATTTTCAACTGATTTTTTATCTCGTGCCCTACTTTCTGCCAGATTTGTAAGTTTACCATTCCTCCTTTAGGGAACCAAGGGCAAAGGTCAAACACCACACCAAAAAATTGCTGTAAAACCTTTGAATGCCTAGACCCCTTCTGCTCTAAGAGGGCCTGCAATGCCATAACAAAAAGTTCCTCCTGTTGCACAGGATGAGACTGCCCCATATTATTTTACTCCTGCCATTGCCCGCCAGCCGGGGCTCCTCTTATAGAATCTTGTATACTTACCTGTACCCACGCGCTCCCTTGAAAAGTCTCACGGTCTCTGTTTGGGCGCCACTTGTCACGGCTAGCATGACAAATCGACCAGGAAAACATGAGGGCTAAGAGGATGGTGAAAAGAAATTAAGAGACAAATATCTGGGGGTAGGAGGGACACTGAAGATGATGTCCAACAGTGCCAATTTTACTACACATCTTACAAGCATTTATAAGGCAGGCCACAATAGAAGGATTAATACACCAGTATCTAGTCAGATGACCACAAGTTCCTATAAAAAGTTTACATTAACTACAAGCAAACCTCGTGAGATCAGGTAGTTTCAGTTAAAGCCATTAGCAAGACAATCAACCAGGGAGTTGGTTATGGGAGGTACAGAACAACAAGGACCAACTAAGAATTCATGACCCTGACCACATTGTTCCCTTCTGTAGGGGAGTGTGTGGGGAGTCACGTAGACGAGCGCAGGATACATAGCACAGACCCTTTTCTCAGTGTTACTCAACTTTTTCGTCCTTAGCCTTGTTAAGGTGTCCGGACTTTGAAGGAGACACAAGTCAGGGCTTGGTTTGATTCTCGACTCCAACCATACCGTGGCCTCCAACAGAGCTCCATTTAAACTGGTCCCCTGAATTTAGCTGAATATCTATCAAACCATTTTGAACTCCCACAGAATCAACATGAGATGTAAGAATATATATCTCGATCACTACAAGCAAAAGAGCAGCAGCATTCGGGAAGATAGGCAAGGTGGAGTCATGAATCTTCAGGGATATATAAGAAGATAAACTGAAGGGGGAGTGAAACACCATAAGCAGGTGTCTGGAAAGTGACAGAACACTGGAGGGCAAAACCAGAGTCCTTGGAAACCTGTACTAGTAAAAGATACCCCTTCCTGATGGGGGGCTTTGAAAAAAAGTGGAGAATTCTAGGTAGGACATTTTGATCTCAGGATACAGGGAACCACAGAGCAGAAGGGGATTCCTGAACTGGTGGAAAGCCTTAGCACTGCAACCAGGAAGCAGGTTGTGGTCAGGGAGAGCAAGAAGAAACTCACAACCTAAGATTTCCAGAAACTGAGAATTGGGCCGGTCAATATCCGCTCTTTCCTTGAACAACGTGAAAAAATCTGGGAATAGCTCTTTGGATAGGGCAAAAATTCTAAGAGAAGACCAGGCAGAAAGGGGGTTTTAGGGCAGAAGTGGACCTGATTCTGGAGCCTCGGGTGTGCGGGTGAGCCCACAGCTGCTCCCAGTTTTTGTTTTGTTGTTGTTGTTTTCTCTCTCTCTCTATTTTTTCAGTATTCCAAGATTCATTGTTTTTGCACCACACCCAGTGCTCCATGCAATATGTGCCCTCCTTAATATCTACTACCATGCTCACCTAACCCCCTACCATCCTACCCTCCAAAACCCTCAGTTTGTTTCCCAGAGTCCACAGTTTATCATGGTTCATCTCTCCCTCTGATTTCCACTAATTCACTTTTCATTTCCTTCTCCTAATACCCTCCATGTTATTCCTTATGCTTAACAAGTAAGTGAAAGCATATGATAATCGACTCTCTCTGCTTGACTTATTTCACTCAGCATAATCTCCTCCTCTCCCACCCATGTTGATATAAAGTTGGATATTCATCCTTTCTGATGGAAGAATAAAATTCCTTTGTATATATGGACCATGTATTTTTTATCCATTTGCCCATTGAAGGGCATCTTGGATCTTTCCACAATTTGGCAATTGTAGTCATTGCTGCTATGAACGTTGGGGTACATATGGCTCTTCTTTTCACTACGTCTGTGTCTATGTGGTAAATACCCAGTAGTGCAGTTTCAGAGTCATGGTGTAACTCTATTTGTAATTTCTTAAGGAATCTCCACACTGTTTTCCAACGTGGCTGCACCAACTTGCTTTGCTCCCATTTTTAAAAGCAGAAAGGGCAAAGATCTTCCCAGACCCCTGAAAACGCCTCTGAGAGTAGCTGTAGGTGTGCACTGTTGGAAGCTGCAGTTTTCAGTGGTCCTAGCAGAAGTGGAAACTGTCCTGCAGAGTTTATTAAAGAGGAAGATGTGAATCTTTTGCTCTGGGCTAGAGGTTTGGCTATGGCTATTTTTGCTCTGATCCCCTAAAGAGGTACAGAAAGGCCCTAGGGTACAAAGTACATCTACAAGTCTGGTTTCTGCTGAACCCATCCCCCAGACAGGGTGTGGCAAACCCACACAGACAGAGTTACCTGAGATATAGAGTGACAGGACCTTTCCCAGAAGGCAGGCTGAAAAATCAGATGGATGAAAATCCTTTGCATCCTATTAGACTGTAAAATCCCAACACAAGGGGAAAATTGTGCATTGACCTCCAGCTTTGGCCTCACTACTTATTTACTTTTCAGATATAATTTTCCTTTCCTTTTCTTTCTTTTTTTTTCTTTTCTCATGTCATTTTACCCTGCTGTATACTTCCTTATATGTTCTCCTCATTTCTACCAGATCTCTGTTATACCAACTCATTTTTCATAGGCTTTTTTTAACTTGCATTTTTACACACCTATATTTTTTATAGATACATACTTTATTTTAGTTCATTTTCCACTCTGCTCAGTTTTACCTTTTTATATAAACAAATTTTACTTTCCAGTGATTTTAAGACATAGTTTTCTTTAACACACAGATTAAGACACACCCAGGATCAACTGAAACATCCTGCTTTGTCCACACTGAGTGATTACAGCCCCTCTTTATCTTTTCATTACACACACACACACACACACACACACACACACACAGATATGTTTGCATATTTTTAATTTATTTTTTCAATTTTTAAATTTTACTCGTGTTTCATTTTTTTTTGTTTCTGTTTTTTTTTTTTTTTGGTTGTGTCTGACCACTCTGAATTTTGCTAGGGTGCATCTTTCTTGGGTCAATTTGGTTATATTGGACTTCATCCATTCGTTCAATCATCTGTCAACAGAATGACTAGAAGGAGAAACAACCAACAAGGACAAGAACCAGAGACAATGTCTTCTGCCACAGAAATATTAGATATGGATATAAGCAAGATGTCAGATACAGACTTCAGGATAGCAATCATGTGTTAATAGCTGGGCTTGAAAAAAGCATTAGTCACAATATTGAATCCCTAAGGGCAGAGAAGAGATCTAACCAGGCCGAACTTAAAAATGCTACCAGTGACATGCAGTCTAAGGTGGATACTCTAATAGCAAGGTTAAATGAGGTAGAGGAATGAGTTTGTGATCTCAAAGATAACTGAGAAAGGAAGAAAACTGAAGATTATAGGGATAGGCAATTAGTGACACTTGAGATTACACTTTGAGAGGTCAAGGACACCATGAAACACTCCAATGACAGAATTATTGGGATCCCCAAGGGGGTGGAGAAAAAGAGAAGAGAATAGAAGGTATATATGAGCAAGTCATAGCTGAGGACTTCCCTAATCTGGGAAAGGAAAGAAACACTCGAGTCCAAAAAGCAGAGAGAACCCCTCCTAAAATTAATTAAAATAGATTAACAAACAGACATGAAATATTGAAGCTTGCAAATATTAGAGCTAAAGAAGTTATCCTTAGAGCATACAGGGGGAAGATATTTCTCATGTACAGAGGGAGGAACATTAGAATAACATAAGACTTATCCAGAGAAACCAGGCCAGAAAGGGCTGGCAAGACATATTCAGGTTAATAAATTAAAAGAACATGCAGCCAGGAATACTTTACCTATCAAGATAGTCATCCAGAATGGATGTAGAGATAAAGAGTTTAAGGGCAGGCAGAAACTGAAAGAATATGTGACCAACAGAGCAGCCATGCAAGAAATATTAAAGGGGATTCTGTAAATAAAGAGAAACCCCAAGAGTTACACAGACCAAAAAGAAACAGAAAACCTACAGAAAGAGGGACCTTAAAGGAAATAGGATGGCACTAAATTTATCTTTCAATAGTAACTGTTAATGTGAACCATCTGAATACTCCCATCAAGAGACGTAGGGTTTCAGATTGGATTAAAAAAAAAGACAGGATCCATCCATACATTGTATACAAGAGACTAATTTTGAACCTAAAGACACCTCCAGATTGAAGGTAAGGGGATGAAGAACCATGTAATATGCCATGGGTCCTCAAAAGAAAGCTGGGGTAACAATTCTCAGATCAGCCAAATTAGATTTTAAACCAAAGATTGTAGCAAGGGATGTAGAGGCACATCATTCTTAAAGGGCCTATTGGACAAGAGGAGCTAACAATTGTAAATATCTATTACAATTGTTGGCCCCCAACATGGGAGAAGCCAATTATATAAACCAATTAATAAACCAAATAAAGAAACATATGGAGAGTAAAAAAATACATTAATATTAGAAGAACTAAACAGTTCACTCAACAATGGAGAGATCATCTAAGCAGAAGATCAACAAAGAAACAAGAGCTTTGAAGGACACATTGGACCAGAGGGACTTCAACAATATATAGGACAATCCATCTTAAAGAGACAGAATGCACATTCTTCTCAAGTGCACACAGAACATTCTCCAGAATAGACCACATACTGGGTCACAAATCAGGACTCAACTGATACCAAAAGACTGAGATTATTCCCTGCATATTTTCAAAACATAATGCTGTGAAACTGGAACCCAACCACAAGAAGAAATTTGGAAGGAACTCAAACATTTATATGTTAAAGAATGATTTAGTCAACCATGAAATTCAATAACCTGAACAATTCATGGAAACTAATGAGAAAAAAAAATCAGTCCAAAACCTACAGTATACTACAAAGGTAGTCCTAAAGGGGAATACATAGCCATCCAAGCCTTTCTCAAAAAAATTAGAAAAATTCCAAATGCACAAGCTAATCTTACACCTAAAGAGGCTTGAGAAAGAACAGCAAATTAAACCTACACCAAGCAGAAGAAGAGGAAAAAAATAAAGATTATAGCAGAAATAAATGAAACAGCATCCAGAAAAAACAGTAGAACACACCAATAAAACTAGAAGATGTTCTTTGAAGATCAATAAACCTTTGGACAGATTTATCCAAAAGAAAAGAGAAAGGATCCAAATTAATAAAATCATGAATGAAAGAAGAGATCACAACTAACACCAAGGAAATAGAAACAATTATTAGAAATTATTATCAGCAACTATATGCCAACAAATTAGGCAATCTGGAAGAAATTGATGCCTTCCTGGCAACTTATAAACTAACATCACTGAAACAAGAAGAAAGAGACAATCATAACAGAACAAAAACCAGCAAGGAAATTGAAGCAGTAATCAAAAATCTCCCAATAAACAAGAGTCCAGAACCAGACAGTTTCCCAGGGGAATTCTAACAAACGCTTAAGTAAAAATTATATCAATTCTACTGAAGCTGTTCCAAAAACATACAAATAGAAGGGAAACTTCCAAAGTCATTCTAAGAGGCCAGAATAACCCCGATCCCAACACTAGAGAAACATCCTATCAGAAAGGAGAATTACAGACCAATATGCCTTATCATTTGGATGCTGAAATACTCAACAATATCTTAGCCAATAGGATACAAAAGTACCTTAAAAGGATTATTCACCATCACCAGTTGTACTTTATTCCTGGGATGCAAGTGTGATTCAACATTTGCGAATCAATCAACATGATAGATCACATTAATACAAGAAAATAATAGAGAGATATGATCCTCTTAATTGTTGCAGAAAAAGCATTTGACAAAA
Organism: Mustela erminea; assembly: GCF_009829155.1. Taxonomy (NCBI): domain Eukaryota; kingdom Metazoa; phylum Chordata; class Mammalia; order Carnivora; family Mustelidae; genus Mustela; species Mustela erminea. The sequence continues at coordinate 9,062,253 of NC_045616.1, forward strand.
TATAGCATTCTTTCTTGATTAAAACTCTTACAAATACAGGAATAGAGGCAACAAACCTCAGTATCATAATAACTGTCTACAAAAAGTCCACAGAAAATATTCTCAATGGGGAAAAACTGAGCATTTCCCTTAAGGTCAGGAACACAACAAGGATGCCCACTCTCACCATTATTGTTCAACATAATACTAAAAGTTCTAGCCTCAGCAATCAGACAACAAAAAGAAATAAAAGGCACTCAAATTGGCAAAGAAGTCAAACTCTCTCTCTCTCTTTGCAGATGACATGATATTTCATGTGGAAAACCCAAAAAATTCACCCCCAAATTTTTGGAACTCATACAGCAATTCAGCAACATTGCAGGATACAAATCAAGACAAACCAGTTGCATTTCTATATACTAACAATGTAACTAAAGAAAGTGGAATTAAGGAATCTATTCATTTACAATAGCTCCTGAAATCATAAGATACCTAGGAATAACCTAATCAAAGAGGTAAAAGATCTATATTCTGGAAACTACAAACACTTATGAAAGAAACTGAGGAAGACACAAATATATTGAAAATTATTCCATACCCATGAATTAGAAGAATAAACACTGTTAAAATGTCTATGCATCCCAGAGCAATTTACACTTGCAATGCAATCCCTATCAAAATGCCATTGGCATTTTTAGAGAAAGTGAAACAAACAATCCTTAAATTTGTTTGAAACCAGAAAAGAACCTAAATTTCCAGGGAAATTTTTAAAAAGAAAACCATCACTGAGAACCTCAAAATGCCTGACTTAAAGCTATATTACAAAGTTGTTATCATCAAGACAGCATGGTATGGCACAAAAACAGACACATAGGTCAGTGTCACAGAGCAGAAATCCCTGAAATGAAGCCCCAACTCTATGCTCTACTAATCATCAACAAAGCAGGAAAGAATATCCAATGGGAGGGGCACCTGGGTGGCTCAGTGGGTTAAAGCCTCTGCCTTCGGCTCGGGTCGTGATCCCAGGGTCCTGGGATCGAGCCCCACGTCGGGCTCTTTGCTCCGCAGGGAACCTGCTTTCTCCCCTCTCTCTGCCTGCCTCTCTGCCTACTTGTGATTTCTCTCTCTCTGTCAAATGAATAAAATCTTTAAAAAAAAAAAAGAATATCCAATGGGGAAAAAAAAAAGCAGCCTCTTCAATAAAAGCTGCTGGGAATATTGGACAACCACATACAGAAGAATGAAATTGGACCATTCTCTTACACCATACACAAAGATAAACTCAAAATGGATGAAGTGTCTCAATGGGACACAGGAATGCAAATCCTAGAGGAGAACATAGGCAGTTATCACTTTCACTTTGGCCATAGCAACTTTATTCAAAAAAAATCTCCAAAGGCAAGGGAGACAAAAGGAAAAACGAGCTTTTGGAACTTCATTAAGATAAAATCTTTTGCACAGTAATGGAAATAGTTAACAAAACTAAGAGGCAATCCACAGAATGGGAGAAGATAATTGCAAATAATATTTCGGATACATGGCTGATATCCAAGGTCTATAAATAACTTCTTTTTTATTAATTATTTTTATTAACACATAATGTATTATTTGCTCCAGGGGTACAGGTCTGTGAATTTTTAGGCTTACACACTTCACAACACTCGCCATATCACATACCCTCCCCAATGTCCATAACCCAAACATTTTTTTTTTTTTTGGTGTACTGTAGGGTAGTTCTATTTTTAATTCTTTTAATTTCTTTTCAGTGTTCCATAATTCATTATTTATGCATCACACCCAGTGCTCCATGCAATATGTGCCCTCCATAATATCCACCACCAGACTCACCCAACCCCTCATCCCTCTCCCCTCCAAAATCCTGTTTGTTTCTCAGAGTCCACCGTCTCTCATGGTTCATCTCCCTATAAATAACTTCTCAAACTCAACACCCGAAAAACAAATAATCTAGTCAAGAAATGGTCAGAGGACATGAACGGTCACTCTTCCAAAGGAGACATCCAAATAGCTTACAAACACATGAAAAAATGTTCAACATTACTAGCCCTCAGAGAAATACAAATCAAAACCATAATGTGATATAACTTTACATCAGTTAGAATGACAAAAATTATCAAGATAGGGAAAAACAAATGTTGGTGAGGATGCAAAAAATAAAAAAAAATAAAAAGGGGAGCTCTCTTACACTCTTGGTGGGAATGCAAGTTGATACAGTCACTTTGAAAAACAGTATGGAGTTTCCTCAAGACGTTAAATATAGAGGTATCATACAACCCAGAAATTTCACTACTAGGTATTACCCCAAAGGAGCAAATGTAGTGAAAATAAGGGACACATGCCCCCCAATGTTCATAGAAGCAATGTCCACAATAGCCAAACTGTTGAAGGAGGCAAGATGCCCTTCAACAAATGAATGGATAAAAAAGATGTGGTACACACATACAAGGGGATGTTACTCAGCCATCAGAAAGAATGAATACCCACCATTTGCTTCAACATGGATGGAACTGGAAGGGATTATGCTAAATAAAATAAGTGAGGCAGGGAAGATAATTATCATATGGTTTCACTCATACATGGAACATAAGGGATAGAGTGGAGGACCACAGGGGAAGGGAGGGAAAAGTGAATGGGAAGAAATCAGTGGGGGAGGAATCATGAAAGATTTTGGACACAGAGAAACAAACTGAAGGTATAGAAGGGAAGGGGTGGAGAGATAGAGATAACCATGGGATGTGTACTAAGTAGGGCACACATTGTAATGAGCACTGGGTGTTATAAGCAATTAAGGAATCATTGAGTACAACAACAAAAACTTATGATACACTATATGCTGGCTAACTGAACATAAAAAAAAAGAAATGGGACTAAACATATCTCTATTTATATTAGTTATAAAAATAAAATTACTTAAAAATAAATCTAACTGGAAAACTGCAGGGCTTATGTGAAGAAAAATATTAGTAATTTATTGACAAGATAAAGTATCTCTATAAACAAACAGAAAAAAAGAAGTATTAAAAGACAATGGATTATTTATCAGTTATTAAAAATAATAAAAAATCTTGCCATTTGCACTTACATTGATGAGACTAGAGTGTATTATGCTAAGCAAAATATGCCAGTCAGATAAAGATATGTACCAGATAATTTAACTCATATATGCAATTTAAGAAACAAAACATACACATAGATGAAGGGAGGAAAAAAAAAGAGGGAAGCAAAGTATGAGAGACTATTAACTATAGAGAACAAACTGAGGATTGATGGAGGGGTGATGAGTGGAGCATGGGCTGAATGGGTGATGAGTATTTAGGAAGGCACTTATATGATGATAACTGGGTTTTATATGTAAATGATGAATCACTGAATTCTACTCCTGAACCAATTTAAATAAAAATTTGAAAGAAAAACAATAAAGAAATAGTCAGCAAGGGACTATAATTTTCATCTTTGGGGCTGATGTTACCTTTACATAGGTCAGATATATGTTTGTTTCCTTGTTTATATTTTTCAATTGCTTATTTGGTATTCTTGCCAAGTACACCCTTGGTTGTCCATCTATCTTGCTCTTATGAATACTGTGACCTATATATATATATTTTTTTCACTACAATTTCTTGTAGCTGGATTTCCCAGTTATCATTCAGTCCTTAATCTTCTTTATGCTAATCATAACTACATTCCTGTTGCCAAACACTCTGGCATCCTAGAATACCATAATTCCTAGAGGCACCATAGCAGCCCCTCCCACTGTTAAAACTGCCTGCAGAAAACAGCTACAACAAATTTTTCAAAGATAGATAATCTTCTCACTAGAAACTCCCTTAAGGGCATAGTGAAGAAGGGGACCTCTGGACTCTCCTAGGATACACTATCAACTGTTGGTACTTAGGCAGCACATCACTTACCTGATTTAATGTTTCCAACAACCTGAGACTTCTGAGCATTTCTTCATGGACTCCTACAGCAGTTCTGGCATCTCTGATATTTACACTGGCCACAGTTGTCTCCAAGCTTCCATTGCTTTTCAGGTTCACACCAAAACTTTATGTCCTGAGTCAAAATGAGAGCTTCTATCATAAATAACTGTTCCCTAAACAGACATGTGATATGGTTCCTCTGAGGCCAACACATTCAAGAAACAATTTTATATGTGGCACACAGGTTTTGAATATTATAGTCTATCCAGATCTAGATACCTATCCTTAAACAAGTATTGTATTCTGGTCCTACCTGCCAGTATGGACCTATAAGGAATAACAGAGAGAGATATTCAGAAAAAGTTATCAGTGTTTGAATCACCTATTTCAGGTTAGGCATTAGTTAAGCCTCCAAGCAAAATAAATCTTTTTTATTTGCCAAAGGTGGCAGGACACACCTCATGTTTTGGACATAAAAAACAAAACAAAACAAAACAAAACAAAAACAAAACAAAACAAAAGACACTTTTTTAAAGTTTTCAGGATTGTCTCCTTCAGTGGTACTGATGTGGGACACAGGTCTTATTTTCTACCAGGATTGTGATTTTGACAGAGGAGACCAGTTGAAAATGTAAATCTAGCACCCAATGAAGTTCTTCATCCTTATAATTAAATATTGCACTTGATTCTTGTCATATTCTCCCTTTTGCTTGACAATGAGGCTCTCTCCACAGCTGACACAGTCACACTCTTCCTTTTTAAGAATGCCTTAGACTGGCAGTTGGATGCTTTGAACTTCACATTTTCTCTTTTCAATATTCAATCATTTTGAGAAAGAGCTACATTACTACAAAATTCTTATAATTTATGTTGCCCCATATCATTCATGTGCAAAAATTACCACTTATCCAAAATTCTGATATTTCAGCTATGTTTCATCTAGTTTAGTTACAAGGTAATTGTTCTTCATACCATGGATGTCTGCACCCAGCTGGTCGCCAACAGGTATGTTTTTGTCCCAACTCAAGAGTCTTCATTTTGGGCAACTCTAAAAATTCCCTTGTCCCAGAATCCCCACAAAGCAAAGCCTGAGAAGAAGCCTTGCATCCTACTATTTCCTTAGAAACACCATGCTAGAACTCATTAACAAAAGGAGAAGAGGAATGAGGCAGGAATGAAAGGAGGACCAGTAAGGATGAACATTCCCAGGCAGCTACCACCAGATGTCATTAATGATTATATTTCATAGGACACTTTCTCCAAATCCATAGAAAGTTCATATGGAAGAATCTTTCTGGAAAGAATAAAAGAGGAGTTATCTTTAGAATGTCATCTCTTGAGTCCATATTTCAGTTTTGCATATGCACAGGCACCAAGCTTGTTCTATAATATTAATGAGTTTTGTATAAAGAAGAAATCTTGAGGAAGGTAACAACAAGAGTACAGTCCAAGTATGTGGTGAGGCAATACTGGGTTGAACTTGCTTGAAAATTTATTCACCCAAATCATAGGTAACTTTGACAAAACAGTAAAGTAAAAACAATCTATAGAATAAAAGCAAAAAAACCTTTAAGAAACACTCTCAGGTAGGACATTAAAATCAGATAAAGAGCTGAAAAATTTTCAACCTCAGAAATCAGAGAAATAAATACTGAGGTCACAATGAGATACCACAAAACAAAACCAACTGTAAACAAACAAACAAAAACATTTAAAAATCTCACAATACTATTAGTTATCTGTGAATAAACACAGTTTCATAATGGATGGAAGATGTCTAAATTCATACAACTTGGTTTTAGAAAAAACAACATAATAAAGTTAAATTAATGAATAATCTGAGCTAATAACTTGACATTTATAACCAATAATCTCATATGCATCTATTACATAGAAAATATATGGTGCTTTTCTTGGGATCACTGTTCATAATAACCCCAGTCTCAAAAAACAACCTTTCTATTACTCGATAGTCATGTTAATCACACAGAGGGTGTTATGCAAAAGCAAAACAAAGTGAGTGAGATGTTGTCAATTCTCCTCTGATGTTCCCTACACAGACCCTAAAGTATAGTTATTTATAACCCTACATGTAAATGGACAAGCATTTATAAGAACTACCAAAAAAAAAAAAAACACAACAAAACCAAACAAAAACAACAACAGGGAAATATTGGTCTTATAGATAGCTTAGATCTCAGTTCTCCTGTGACTTTCCATTTTAATGAAAAGGAAGAGCAGTATATTGAGTCACTTAAAGAAATAAGTTGGGTCAAGAATGTAAAAGATATATCTTTAGATGTGTCAGGGAAATAAGTTAAATTCTTTCAATATCATCTGCCCCATTTTAGATTGTGTTTCCAAATAATAATTATCAGTGCAGGAGATAAGTCAGGCTATTTTCTTTCAGGAAATGTCTTGCTTGAGAATACATGAGGTAGCAAGGTATTTATGATTAATGCATTGCTACAGGAAAAATACATTTCGTTTCGCCTCATATCCTAAAACAAGTTTACACAGGTATTTTTGCATAGATGTTCCCTCATATTTTGTATTCTACCATGAGTGTAAAATACAGGTGTGACATGATAAATTTATTTAATGACTCAACTAATGTTTAATATCCAAGTTTAAAAAAAGAAAAAAATAATTTTAATCTTTATGGGAAGACTTTACTTCCTTTTAATGTCTGGGTGCCCTCTTGGGGTCATGGTTTTTTTCACTTTCAGAGGGGAATCTATAAAATTTCAAGTTTGCCTATGAATTTAGGTGAAAGGAAATAGATGAAACTCAGGGTGATTAAAACAACTACACAGTCAGGTTTAACTCTTTAACCAAATAATTGGGAAAGAAAAATAAACCCCCAAATCATAGTAGTTATAAAGGGTCTTTTTTTTTTTTTGCCTAGCATTGAGCAAGGTGTGTATCCCTACCAGAGAAGTCATAGATGTGAGTAGCTATGGAGAAGTAAAGAGGGAAGTCCTTGGATCCCCATTTCATGATTTAAACACTCTTCAATGCCTTAACACTTTGATACCTATCATTGTAAATGGATATATTAGTAATATAGTACAGCACCTAAGAGATATAAAAGGATCTCAGAAGGCAAATGGTTTGATAATCATTTTCTTTCTTTCTTTCTTCCTTTCCTTTCCTTTCTTTCTTCCTTTCCTTTCCTTTCTTTTCCTTCCCTTTCTTTTCAAGACAGTGCAACTAAATTAAATGATTCAGTAATATTGTCTGAGATATTCCTGTTTCATTTCTTTAAATGTTCACACATTAAATTGTTAATAAGCAAAGCGTACTAATAACATTTCTCCAACCTTGTATATTTTGGAGATTTCCACAGTAGCCCTCCAAATCACTACTGGGTTTGTTGGACCTATGATATAATCTATTACACATGCATAATTTTATTTAGATACATTTTAAAATGTCTTTAGAGGGATATCTGGGTGGCTCAGTAGTTTAAGCCTCTGCCTTCGGCTCAGGTCATGGTCTCAGCGTCCTGGGATCAAGTTCCGCATTGGGCTCTCTGCTCAGCAGGGAGCCTGTTTCTCCCTCCCACTTTGCCTGCCTCTATGCCTACTTGTGATATCTCTCTCAGACAAATAAATAAAATCTTCAAAAAATAAAAAATAAATTGTTTTTAGAGAGGTTGTGGAGTATTCTGCTACTTGATATATCTTTAATGAAACTGATAAACAGAAGTTTAACAGCATTTCCAACTTCCTGGAAATCTGGATAAATTATAAGAAATTTTGACATTTCTTTTTTCTTCTTAACATTAGTGGGGTTGGGATGCTCACTAACAAAAACAACAAGGCATTAATCATAGGCACTTATGTGCTTTAAGCATGGAAGAGAAAGGCCCTAATTGAAAGAGTGGTTTTCAGGAGCTAATTAAAACAGGCCCCTGGGATTGAGGTGAAAAACTTTTAATGAGTTTGGCTAATCGGAGCACCCACAGAGCCTTGTTAAATAACCTCCTAATTAGCAAGAGTTAAAACTTTATATTTCCCCTTTAGAAACTGTACTTAATTGGATCTTTGATTTAGTAAGGGAATTGATAATTCTCTGGAATCTGTAGGAAACCTTTATTAGCAAATTCATCAGACAAAGTTGTGTGGTTTCCATGGTAACACTTGCAGAGGAATAAGTCTCATAGTAACAAAGTGTCCTCTCTCTAAATTGTACAGCAAACCAATTAATGGTAACCAGCTTCTGCTTGATATAATTACATGATAAGCTTTTAAGGATATAGCATTTTGTCCTGCTGTTTTAATATAAAAACATGAAGCCTAAATGGGTTCATTCAACTTCACAGATGAAAATTATACTGATTCACAGTACTAAATAAAAGCCCAAATTTCTTGTTCAAAATATAATTATTATATTATTCATTGTCATGAATCTGGTATATGTATAAGGAAAATAGCATAAAAATGTGCTTCCTAACAGCATAAGGACAATTTTTTATAAATGTGCTTTATAGAAATATGCTGAGAATATACTTCATATCAAAATTCATATCCATAAAATAATAGTGGACTAATTTCTGTCTCAGAAGTGGGATTTCATCTGGATAGTCTTTAAGAACACTAAAGATCTAATTAGATAATTATCCCCAAGTTTATAGCATCTTATCAATCTTATCAGTAAAACAAGTATATGTGTCAAATTCAGAATGCTTTATGAATAAAATAATGATAAATATAACTTGGAATATTTGAAATGTACAGATCATGGTCCCAGGGTTCTGGAATGGAGCCCTTCAATGGGCTCCCTGCTCAGCAGGGAGTCGTCTTCTACCTCTCCCACTCCCCCTGCTTGTGATCCCTCTCCCACTGTGTCTCTCTCTGTCAAATAATAAAAATTAAAAAAAAGTCACCATGCACACACAAAAAAGAGTAGAAATAATACACACTTAGAATCCTAGTACCTAGGTGAATCCCACTTAGAAGTTTGTATTTACTTATGATACATTAAATATACATATATAGGTAGAAATATAGATAGAAATGAGGACCAGTGTTGCTTGTCACAAACCCTTCTTTGTTTTAAGCTCCTTCTAATGACGTAACAATAACCAGAAGAAGAAAATCAGTATTAACCAAAACCTGTGTGTGATAAAGACTACAGCTTTTCATTTCTTTTCTTTTCTTTTTGTTATTTATTTTTTATTTTTTGATATTTATGTATGTATGTATGTATGTATGTATTTATTTATTATGTTAAATTAGCCAGAATGTTACATAATAGGTTTTGGATGTAGTGATCAACCATTTATTATTTGCATATGACAAGCAGTGCTCATCACCACACGTGCACTCCCTAATACTCATCACCCAGTTAATGCACACTCTATCCCCATCCCTTCTATAACCCTCAGGTAGGTTCAGGGATATTAAAAAAAAAAAAAAAACTCTCTCCTGGTTGGACTGTTCTTATATCTGCTCTTATATCTTTCCATTCACCTTCACTTTCCTTCCCTTTTGATCTTCCCTGCTGTTCCTTATGTTCCACGTATGAGTGAAACCACATGATAATTGTTTTTCTCCGCTTGACTTATTTCACTTTATTTCACTTAGCATAATCCTCTCCAGTTCCATCCATGTTGATGTGAATGGTGTGTATTCATCCTTTTTGGTGGCTGAGTATTATTTCACTGTGTGTGTGTACCACATCTTCTTCATCCATTCATCTGTTGAAGGGCATTTTGTCTCCTTCCACAGTTTGGCTATTGTGGACATTGCTGCTATGAACTTTGGGGTTCAACTAATGGGCATGGGCCCTTTCTTTTCACTACAACTGCATCTTTGGGGTAATGCTTAGGAGTGCAATTCCTGGGTCATATGGCAGCTCTACTTTTAAGGTCTTGGGGTAACTTCCACACTGTTTACCAGAGTGGCTGTGCCAGCTTGCATCCCCACCAAGAGTTTAAGAGGGTTCCCCTTTGTTTGCACCCTCACCAGCACTTGTTGTTCCCCACCGTGTTAATTTTTGACATTCTAGCTGGTGTAAGGTGGTATCTCAATATGTTTTGATTTGAATTTCCCTGACAGCTAGTGATGTTGAACATTATTTCATGTTTTTGTCAGTCATTTGTATGTCTTCTTTGGAGGGGTGTCTGTTCACATCTTCTGCCCATTTCTTGACTTGATTATTTGGTTTTTTGGTGTGTTGAGTTGGAGATGTTCCTTACAGATCTTGAATACCAGTCCTTTATCTGTAATGTCATTTGAAAATATCTTCTCTCATTCCGTGGACTGCCTCTTAGTTTTGTTGATGACTCCTTTTTTTGTGCAAAAGCTTTCTATTTTGATGATGTCCTGAAAGTTTATTTTTGCTTTTGTGTCCCTTGCCTTTAGGGACCTGTCTAGAAAGAAGGCGTTGTGGCCTATGCTGAAGAGGTTACTGCTTATGTTCTCCTCTAGGATTTTGATGGATTCCTGTCTCCCATTTAGTTCTTTCATACATTTTGAGTTTGTCTTTGTGTATGTTGTAAGAGAATGGTCCATCTTCATTCTTCTGCATGTGGTTGTCCAATTTCCCTAACATCACTTACAGAAGAGATTGTCTTTTTTCCATAGGATGTTCTCCCCTGCTTAGTCGAAGATTACTTCACCATAGAGATGAGGGTCCATTTCTGGACTCTCTTTTCGGTTCCACTGGCGAATTTTTCTGTTTCTGTGCCAATACCAGCTTTGTAATAGAGCTTAAAGTCAGGCATTGTGATGGCCCCAGGTCTGTCCTTCTTTTTGAGAGGGATTTCATTGTAGATTGCTCTGGACATCATAGACATTTTAACAGTGTTTATTCTTCCAATCCATGAGCCTGGAAATCTTTTTTCCTCTCTTTGTGTCTTCTTCCATTTCTTTCATATGTGTTCTGTACTTTCTGGAGCATCAGTTATTTATGTCTGTGGTTAGGTTTTCTCCTAGGTATCTTATGGTTTTTGGAGCTATTGTGAATATCCTGAATCCCTCTTTCTTCAGTGACATTGCTAGTGTATACAAATGCAACTGATTTTCTATCCTGTCATGAAGCTGAATTGCTGTATGAGTTCTAGTAATTGGGGAGTGGAGTCATTTGGGTTATCCACATAAAGTATCATGTCATCTGCAAAGAGAGAGAGTTTGAATTCTGCTTTCACAATCTGCATGCCTCTTATTTCGTTTTGTTTTCTGATTTCTGGGGCTAGGGCTTTTAGCACCATGGTAAACAATAGTGGTTAGAGTGGGCAGCCCTGTCGTGTTCCTGACCTGAAGAGAAAAGCTCTTAGCTTTTCCTCATTGAGAATTATATTTGCTGTGCATTTTTCATAGGTGGTTTTTATGGTGTTGAGGAATATTCCCTGCATCCCTACATTCTGAAGAGTTTTAATCAGTAAAAGATGCTGTATTTTTGTCAATGCTTTTTCTGCATCACTTGAGAGAATCATACATTTCTTGTCTTTAATTTTGTTAATGTGCTCTATCACATTAATTAAATTTCAAATGTTGAACCACATTTGCATGCTAAATAATAAACCCACCTTGTCTTGGTGAATAATCTTTTTAATGTACTGTTGTATCCTATTGACTAGGATCTCAGTGAATATTTTGGCATCCCTATTCATCAGGGATCTTGTTCTGTAATTCTCCTTTTTTGGTGAAGTCTTTCTCTGGTGTTGGGATCAGGATAATCTTGACCTCACAGAATGAGTTTGGAAGTTTTCCTTCAATTTCCTTCCTTCCTTCTTCCTCTCTTTCTTCTTTCTTTCTTTCTTTCTTTCTTTCTTTCTTTCTTTCTTTCTTTCTTTCTTTCTTTCTTTCTTTCTTTCTTTGAATACCCTTAGTAGATTAGGTATTTCTTCAAATAATTGGTGGGATTCCCCTGGAAAGCCACCTGGTTCTGGAATTTTGGTTATTGGGATGCTTTTGATTAATTCTTCAATTTCTTTGCTGGTTATTGATCTCTTCAGATCGTCTGTTCTTCCTGTTTCAGTCTTGGTAGTGTAGAAGGTTCAAGGAAGACATCACTTCTTCTAGGTTGCTTAATCTGTTGACATATTGTTGCTGATATTAACTTCTAATAATTATTTCTCTTTCCTTGGTGTTAGTCTGATCATTCCCCTTTCATTCATGCTTTATTAATTTGGGTCTTTTCTCTTTTATTTTTAATAAATCTGGCCAGTGATTTATCAATCTCACTAATTCTTTCAAAGAACTAGCTTCTAGTTTCATTGGTCTGTTTTACTCTTTTTCTGGATTCTAATTCATTGTTATCTGCTCTGTCTTTTTCTCTTCTCCTTCTTGTTTTAGGCCTTATTTGAATTTCTTTGCCCAGGTCCTTTAGGTGTAGCGTTAGCTTGTTCATATAAGACTTTTCTAATTTTTTGAAATAGGGTTGAATAACTATGTATTTTCCCATTAGGACCACCTTTGCAGTATCCCATAGGTTATTTCACTGTGTTTTCATTCTCGTTAGTTTCCAATAATTGCTTAAGTTCCTCTTTAATTTACTGGTCTACCTAATCATTCTTTAATAGGGTGGTCTTTAACTTCCAAGACTGATTCCTTCCAAAATCCTTCCTGTAGTTGAGTTCTAGTTTCAATGCATTGCGGTCCAAAAATATGCAGGGAATGATCTCAATCTTTTGGTACCAGTTGAGACCACATTTGTGACACAGTATGTGGTCTATTCTGGAGAAAGTCCCAGGCACACTGGAGAAGAATGTGTATTCTGTTGTTTTAGAATAGCATGTTCAGTGTATACATATGTATGAAGTCCATCAGGTCCAATGTGTCCTTTTTAAAAAATATATCTTTAAATGTCTTTTCAGTGTTCAAGAATTCAATGTTTATGCACCATACCCAATGGTCCATGCAATACATGCTCTCCATTATACCCACCACCAGCCTTACCAAATCTCCCACACCACTCCCTTCTAAAACCCTCAGTTTGTTTCTCAGAGTCCATATCTCTCATGTTTCAACTCTCCCTCCAAATCCTCCAACTCACTTCTCCTCTCCTTTTCCCCATGTCCTCCGTGTTGTTCCTTATGCTCCACAAATAAGCGAAACCATATGATAAATGACTCTCTCTGCTTGACTTATTTCACTCAGCATAATCTCTTCCAGTCCCATCCATGTTGATACAAAAGTTGGGTATTCATCCTTTCTGATGGAGGCACAATACTCCAATGTATATATGGACCATATCTTCTTTGTCCATTCATCCACTGAAGGGCATCTTGTTTCTTTCCACAGTTTGGTGACTGTGGCCATTGCTGCTATGAACATTGGGGTACATTTGGTCCTTCTTTTTACTACATCTGTATCTTTGGGGTTAATACCCAATAGTGCAGTTGCAAGATCATAGGGAAGTTCAAATTTTAATTTCTTACAAAATCTCCATACTGTTTTCCAAAGGGGCTGCACCAACTCGCATTCCTATCAACAGTGTAAGATGGTTCCCCTTTGTCCACATCCTCTCCAATACATGTTGTTCCTGTCCTATTAATTTTAGCCATTCTAACTGGTGTGAGGTGGTATCTCAATGTGGTTTTGATTTGAATGTCCCTAATGGCTAGTGATGATGAACACTTTTTCATGTGTCTGTTAGTCATTTGTATGTCTTCTTTGGAGAAGTGTCTGTCCATGTCTTCTGCCCATTTTTGGACATGATTATCTGTTTTGTGTGTGTTGAGTTTGAGGAGTTCTTTATAGATCTTGGATGTCAGCCCTTTTTCTGTACTGTCTTTTGTGAATATCTTCTCCCATTCCATGGCTAGGTTGGAGAAAACGTTAATGACAACATGGGATCAATTAGAGCAGATGTGAAAGCCACCAGGGAAGAAGTTAAAAATTCTATCAATGAATTCCAATCTAGTCTAAATTCTCTAAACGCTAGGGCAACTGAGGTAAAAGATAGAATTAGTGATCTAGAGGACAAACTGATAGAGAGAAGGAATCAGAAGGAGGTCTGGAACAAACAGCTTAGAAGCCATGAAAACAGAATTAGGGAAATAAATGACACCATGAAATGTTCCAGTGTGTCTTTCAAAGCTTCTGTTTCTTTTTTGTTCTTCTGCTTAGATATGTCCATTGTTGTGAGTGGAGTGTTAAGTTCTCTTATCACTACTGTATTATTTTTAATATGTTTCTTTATTTTCCTTATTAATGGGTTTATATAATTGGCACCTCACCTATTGGGGGCATAGACATTTGCAATTATTAGATTTTCTTGTTGGATATACACTTTAAGTATGTTATAGAGTCCAGCTACATTTCTCACTACATTATTTAGTTTATTTTTAAAGTATGGTTTATATCATTATTTTTATTATGTTATGTTAGTCACTATAGAGTATGTCATTAGTTTTTCATATAGTAATACAAGACTTATTGTTTCATATAACACCCAGCGTTCCATGCAAGACATGTCCTCCTTATTATCCATTACCAGACCAATGTATCCCCTCATCCTCCTCCCCTCCAAAACCGTCAGTTTGATTCTTGGAGTCCACAGTCTTTAATGGTTAATCTCCTCCTCCAATTTCCCCCTCCATGTTTTCCTTTTTTTTTCCTAAGATCCTCCATGTTATTCCTTATGTTCCACAAGTAAGTTAAACCATATAATAATTGAATTTTTCTGCTTGACTTATTTCACTCAACATAATATCCAGTCCCATCCATGTTGATGCCAAAGTTGGGTTTCATCCTTTCTGGTGGCTGAATAATATTCCTTTGTATGTATGAACTACATCATTTTTATCCATTAATCTGTTGAAGGGCATCTTAGCTCTTTCTACAGTTTGGATAATATGTGCATTGCTGCTATGAATATTGGGGTGCATATGTTTCTCCAGATTGGGGACCCCTGAACTACACCCCAAGATTCAGCCTGCCATGCAGAAGGAAATTAATCAAAAACTTAATAAAAATTGAATTAAAAAATAGAGCTACCCTATGACCCTGTAATTTCACTACAGAGTATTTACCCCCAAAATATATGTTCTGTCTTTTTATCAAATATGCAACCCTGTAACATTTATGGGAGCCATTCACATTGAGAGTGTTCATTGAAAGATCTGATTTTAGTGTCCTCATGTTGCCTATGAGGACCTTGTTTCTATAGATTATCTCTGTATATTTCTGTTCTATATCATTCTTGGAATCGTTCTTCTTTTATAGAATGCCTTTTAATATTACTTGCAGGGCCAGCTTAGTGGTCACATATACTTTCAGTTTTTGTTTGTCTGGAAGCTCTTTATCTCTCCATCCATTCTAAATTACAGATTGGCCAGATAAAGTATTCTTGGCTCCATACTCTTCTTATTTAGTACCTTGAATATACCTTACAAGGCTTTCTTGGGTTTCCCAGGTTTCTATGGACAGGTCTGAAGTTATGCTGTTGTTCCTCCCTCTGTATGCAAGGTATCCCTTACCGCTAGCTAACCTTAAGATGTTCTCCCTCATTTTAAGATTCGAGTTCACTCTTACATACCTGAAGGTCGGTCTGCTCTCCTTGATCTTGAGGGGTATTCTTTTTGCCACTAAGTCACAAATACTTGTTTTATTTCTCAGATTATGGGTGTTCTCAGTTAGGATTTTCTCAAATATATCTTCTAGTCCTATCTCTCTCCACCCCCTCAGGAATCCCAGTAATTCTGTTTTCATAGATTCGAACTTATTTGTTCCAGGCCTCCTTCTGACCTTTGTTTTCTATCAGTTTGTCTTCTAGATCACTAATTCATTCTTCTACCTCATTCACTCTAGCTATTAGAGTATCTACATTAGATTGGATCTCATTGATAATATTTTTAAATTCTGCCAGTTCAGCTCTCACTTCTGCCCTTAGAGAATATACGTTGCCATTAATGATTTTCTCCAACCTAGCTTCTGTCTTCATAACTGTTACTCTGAAATCTATTTCTGACATCTTGCTTATATCCATATCCATTAGTTTTGTGGAGAGATTAAAGTTGCTGTATTTTTCCTGTGTTGGGGGTTCCTCCTCCTACTTATTCTGGTGAGAGGTGGTTGAGGGAATGTACACAGCCCAAACTACTGACCATAACCTAAGGAAAATGCACCAGTTTTATAGGTATCTTAGGGTTGTTGTCTTCTTTCGGTCTGTAGTCTGGGGGGAGGGGGTTTTGCCATGCTGTTGCTCATACAACCTTGTTTGGGCAGAGATGCTCTGTCCCCTGTGGTGGGGGATGGTCTCAGTGATATTCATTTTTAGGGGACTTTTGTTCTCTACTGGCTTTCTGCATTGCCTATGAGAGTCAGAGTGGAAGTGACCATATGCAATCTTGTGTCTCAGAACAGAGAGATTGCAGACTATTCTCCAGAAAGCCCTCCAAGCCACAATGACTCTGTTTTTGTCTGTGCTGCTAAAGTCAGCAGCATCCTGGGTTCTGCACCCCAGAGCAGCACTGCCAGCCCTTCCTTTCTGGTCCATGCATGTTTTTGCTCTTTGTGATTCTAAAACCACCAGCCACCCACAATTCACAGGTGTGTCCACAAAGCATCAGCTATCAGTCTGGGACAGCTCTAATGTCCTTTCCCTGCCACTACCAATCTGCGAGTCTGTGCCTGGTCCCCAGCATTGGACGCCTTTGTGTTCCAGTGTTATTTCATCTTCCCAGTGCCAGCACTTAAGATAACTCCCTCCCCCTTCCATTTATGTTCTAATAGCTGCCTGAAGAATTGTGGTTCCCCAATTCATACTTCAAAACCAGCTTCCAGTGATATTCTGTTTGTAGATATCCAATGTATCTTCTTACATCTCGGGCTGATTTTTTGGGTGTTCAGAGTGGTCTGGTAGATATCCAGCTCAATTCAGGGGGCCAGTTAAAATAGGGTTCTCTACTCATCCTCCCTCTTGGTCATGTCTATGTTATAAGGTTTAAAATCTAATTATCTGACATGAGAATTAGTACCCTAGGTTTCTTTTGAGATCCCTTAGCATGATAAATAGTTTTCCATCCCTTCCCTTTCAAATCTAGAGGTGTTTGAAATGTTCAGAATGAATCTCTGGTAGGCAGCTTATGGATAGGTCCTGTCTTTTTATCCAATCTGAAAACGTATGTCATTTCATGACAGAATTTAGGCCATACATGTTCAGAGTGACTATTGAAAAATGATTTCAGGGTCACTGAATTGCCTATAAAGTTTCTACTAATTGTCTCTGTCAATTTCTGTTCTATATTTTTCTTAGGGTCTTTCTTCTTTATGGAGTCCCTCTTAACATTTCTTAGAGGGTTAGTTTTGTGGTGATATAGATAGCTATACAAATAGCAATAGAGCAAAAAAGAAACAGAAGCTTTGAAGGACACACTGGAATATTTCATGGAGTCATTTATTTCCCTAATTCTGTTTTCATGGCTTCTAAGCTGTTTGTTCCAGACCTCCTTCTGATTCCTTCTCTCTATCAGTTTGTCCTCTAGATCACTAATTCTATCTTTTACCTCAGTTGCCCTAGCGTTTAGAGAATTTAGACTAGATTGGAATTCATTGATAGAATTTTTAACTTCTTCCCTGGTGGCTTTCACATCTGCTCTAATTGATCCCATGTTGTCATTAACGTTTTCTCCAACCTAGCCATGGAATGGGAGAAGATATTCACAAAAGACAGTACAGAAAAAGGGCTGACATCCAAGATCTATAAAGAACTCCTCAAACTCAACACACACAAAACAGATAATCATGTCCAAAAATGGGCAGAAGACATGGACAGACACTTCTCCAAAGAAGACATACAAATGACTAACAGACACATGAAAAAGTGTTCATCATCACTAGCCATTAGGGACATTCAAATCAAAACCACATTGAGATACCACCTCACACCAGTTAGAATGGCTAAAATTAATAGGACAGGAACAACATGTATTGGAGAGGATGTGGACAAAGGGGAACCATCTTACACTGTTGATAGGAATGCGAGTTGGTGCAGCCCCTTTGGAAAACAGTATGGAGATTTTGTAAGAAATTAAAATTTGAACTTCCCTATGATCTTGCAACTGCACTATTGGGTATTAACCCCAAAGATACAGATGTAGTAAAAAGAAGGACCAAATGTACCCCAATGTTCATAGCAGCAATGGCCACAGTCACCAAACTGTGGAAAGAAACAAGATGCCCTTCAGTGGATGAATGGACAAAGAAGATATGGTCCATATATACATTGGAGTATTGTGCCTCCATCAGAAAGGATGAATACCCAACTTTTGTATCAACATGGATGGGACTGGAAGAGATTATGCTGAGTGAAATAAGTCAAGCAGAGAGAGTCATTTATCATATGGTTTCGCTTATTTGTGGAGCATAAGGAACAACACGGAGGACATGGGGAAAAGGAGAGGAGAAGTGAGTTGGAGGATTTGGAGGGAGAGTTGAAACATGAGAGATATGGACTCTGAGAAACAAACTGAGGGTTTTAGAAGGGAGTGGTGTGGGAGATTTGGTAAGGCTGGTGGTGGGTATAATGGAGAGCATGTATTGCATGGACCATTGGGTATGGTGCATAAACATTGAATTCTTGAACACTGAAAAGACATTTAAAGATATATTTTTTAAAAAGGACACATTGGACCTGATGGACTTCATACATATGTATACACTGAACATGCTATTCTAAAACAACAGAATACACATTCTTCTCCAGTGTGCCTGGGACTTTCTCCAGAATAGACCACATACTGTGTCACAAATGTGGTCTCAACTGGTACCAAAAGATTGAGATCATTCCCTGCATATTTTTGGACCGCAATGCATTGAAACTAGAACTCAACTACAGGAAGGATTTTGGAAGGAATCAGTCTTGGAAGTTAAAGACCACCCTATTAAAGAATGATTAGGTAGACCAGTAAATTAAAGAGGAACTTAAGCAATTATTGGAAACTAACGAGAATGAAAACACAGTGAAATAACCTATGGGATACTGCAAAGGTGGTCCTAATGGGAAAATACATAGTTATTCAACCCTATTTCAAAAAATTAGAAAAGTCTTATATGAACAAGCTAACGCTACACCTAAAGGACCTGGGCAAAGAAATTCAAATAAGGCCTAAAACAAGAAGGAGAAGAGAAAAAGACAGAGCAGATAACAATGAATTAGAATCCAGAAAAAGAGTAAAACAGACCAATGAAACTAGAAGCTAGTTCTTTGAAAGAATTAGTGAGATTGATAAATCACTGGCCAGATTTATTAAAAATAAAAG
This sequence comes from Mustela erminea, assembly GCF_009829155.1. NCBI lineage: Eukaryota > Metazoa > Chordata > Mammalia > Carnivora > Mustelidae > Mustela > Mustela erminea. The sequence goes on from NC_045616.1 coordinate 9,081,390, forward strand.
AGAAAAGACCCAAATTAATAAAGCATGAATGAAAGGGGAATGATCAGACTAACACCAAGGAAAGAGAAATAATTATTAGAAGTTAATATCAGCAACAATATGTCAACAGATTAAGCAACCTAGAAGAAGTGATGTCTTCCTTGAACCTTCTACACTACCAAGACTGAAACAGGAAGAACAGACGATCTGAAGAGATCAATAACCAGCAAAGAAATTGAAGAATTAATCAAAAAATCAGAATTCATATATAAATAAAAATATATAAATATATATAAACAAAACAAACAATAAACACAAAGATACAAAGGTTTTGAAAATTCATACACACTCCAATGTGTGTAGCAGCATTACCAGCAACAGCCTGATAATATTAATCAGTGCATCTATTTATCTCCTTTGTTTAAATAAAATAGAAAATTTGAATGATAAACAAACAAACAGACAAAACAATATCCAGATAATGGAAGCAGCCCGATGTCCATCAGCTGATGAATGGGTAAAGAAGTGGTATATATACACAATGGACTATTACCCAACCATCAAAAAGAATTAAATGTTGCCATATAGAATGGCATGAATAGAGCTGAAAAGTATTACGCTGACAAAACAAGTCAGTCAGAGAAAGACAAATACCATATGAGTTCACACATATATGGAATTAAAGAAATAAAAGAAACAAGCAAAAGGGAAAAATAGCAACAAATCAAGAAATAGAGCCTTAGCTATAGAGAACAAACTGTAATTTACCAGAGGTGTGGTGGTTGGGGATGCATTAAATAGGTAATGGAAAGGGCCGCCTGGGCGGCTCAGTTGGTTGAGCCTCTGCCTTTCGCTCAGGTCATGATCTTGGGGTCCTGGGATTGAGTCCTGCATTGGGCCCTCTGTTAGGCAGGGAGCCTGTTTCCCACTCTCTCTCTGCCTGCCTCTCTGCGTAATTGTGATCTCTCTCTGTCAAATAAATAAATAAAATCTTTAAAAATATTGGTGATGGGGAGTTAGAGAGAAAGGGGTTGGGGTAAATTGGAAGGGGAGGTGAATCATGAGAGACTATGGACTCTGAAAAACAATCTGAGGGTTTTGAAGGGGCGGGGGGTTGGGAGGTTGGGGTACCAGGTGGTGGGTATTATAGAGGGCACAGATTGCATGGAGCACTGGGTGTGGTGAAAAAATAATGGTACTGTTATGCTGAAAATAAATAAATGAAAAAAAATTGGTGATGGATATTAAGGAGTAGTTTTGTTATGAGCACCTGATGTTGTATGGATACGTTGAATCACTGTACTGGATACTTGAAACTGATATTACACTGTATGTTAACTAACTGGAATTTAAATTAAAACTTTAAAAATGAAATATATGAATTCAGTAAATTTGCAAGATATAAAATGCACAGAAATCAGTTTTCTTCTATGCAGTAATAAAGAAGTAGAAAAAAGATAAAGTAGGAAAAAAATTCAATGCATAACTTCATGAACAAAACCAAAACAATTAGGGATAGACTGAACCAAGGAGTGAAAGGCATATAATCTGAAAACTATAAAGTATTGATGAAATAAAGATAACAGAAGCAAATGTGAAGATAGTCCGTATTCATAAACTGGAAAAATAATAGTTTTAAAAAGTTCATATTAGGGGCACCTGGGTGGCTCAGAGAGTTAAAGCCTCTGCCTTCAGCTCAGGTCATGATCCCAGGGTCCTGGGATCAAGCCCCACATCGGGCTCTCTGCTCAGCGGGGAGCCTACTTCTTCCTCTTCCTCTGCCCGCCTCTCTGCCTACTTGTGATCTCTTTCAAATAAATAAATAAAATCTTAAAAAAAAGAAACTTCAAAAAAAATGTTCATACTACCCAGTGCAATATAAGTTCAATATAAATCCCCATGAAAGCACCAATAGCATTTTACTCAGTAGTATAACAAATAATTTTCAATTTGTGTGGAGCCAGACAAAATGTTGGATGTACAAAGCAAACTTGAGAAAGAAGTTAAAGTTATTACAAGGCCAGATTTCAAGATATACTACAAAATAATAATAAAACAGCAAACTACTGTCACAAAAATTGACACATAGATTAATGGAACAGAGTACAGGTCCCAGAAATAAATCCATGCTGATACGGCCAGTTAATTTATGACAAAGAAAGCAACAATAAACAACAAAGACAGTTTCTTCAGTAAATGGTATTCAAAATACTGGGCATCTACATGAAAAATAGTATAACTGGATCATAGTCTTATATTATACTTAAAAATCAACTCAAAGCGGATCATAGATGTAAGTTTTAGACCTGAATCCACAATACTGAAACAAAACAAAACAAAAACAAAAACAACAACAACAACAACAACAACAAAACATAGCCAGTAATCTCCTTAACATCGGCATTAGCAACATTTTTCTGGGTATGCATTTTCCGACAAGGTAAATAAAAGCAAAAATAAACTATTGACACTACACTAAATTAAAAAGCTTTTGAAAATCAAAGGAACTCATCAGTAAAACTAAAAGGGAACTTACAGAATGAGAGAAGATATTTCTGAATAATATAGCTAATAAGAGGGTAGTGCATAAATATGTGATAAGTTACATGACTCAACACACACATACAAAAAAACTACTTAAAATTAAGCAGAGGTTCTGAATAGCCCGTGTTTTTTGTTTTACCCACAATGGAGACCACAGATAGCCAACAGACACGTGAAAAGATTCTCAACATCACTTATCCATGATATACAAACCATAATCATAATGAGATACCACCATATACATCTTAGAATGACAATCATCAAGATGACAAAGAGATAATCAGTGTTGTTGAGACTTGAAGGAAGTAGGAATTTTGTTCACTAGGTAAGTTGGTATTGCTACTATGGAAAATATGGAGGTTCCTCAAAAAATTAAAAATAGAAATACCATATGATTCAGTAATTTCACTCAGGTATATAACAAAAGAAAACAAAACCACTAATTCAAGAAAAAAATGTACACCCATATTTAATGTGACATTATTTACCAATTATATTACCCAATACCAAGATTTGAAGCAACCTATGTGCCCACCAGTAGATAAATGGACAAAGAAGATATGGTATGGAGATATAATGGAATATTAATTAGCCATAAGTAGATGACATTTTGCCATCTGTGACAATATTAATGGACTTGAAAGGTATTGTGCTAAGTGAAATGTCAGACAGAAAAAGAAAAATACCATACAATCTCACTTATATTTGGAATCTAAAAGCAAAACAAAGAAACAGCAGAAATAGACCCACAAATACAGAAGAACAACCTGGTTATTGCTGGAAAGAAGGGGAGTGCAGTGGGTAAAAAGATGGGAAGAGGAGTGATAGATACTGGTTTTTGAATTATGAAAAAAATAAGAGGGGAGACAAATCATGAGAGACTATGGACTCCAGGAAAAGATTTGAATGTTTCAGAGGGGGAGGTGTTTGGAGATGGCGTAGCCCAGTGACGGGTATTAAGGAGGGCACGTGTTGTAATGAGCACTGGGTGTTACATGAAAATAATGAATCATTACATCATGAATGAATCAATACATCAAAAACTAATGATGAAGGGGGGACAAGATGGCAGGGAAGTAGGAGGAGGTGCCTTTTAAACCTGTACCCTGAATTGAGCTGATTACCTACCAAAGAACTCCAATTACCCATGAAATCAGGCTGAAATCATAATTATACACATCTGGATCTGACAGGGGCAGAAGATGCCAGTGGGCAGGTAAAGTAGTGTGGGATCAGCGGACTGATATTGAAAGATAAACAAAAGGGGTAGGGAGCCACCAGAGGTGACTGGTTGGAAAGTAATACCCCTAATACGAGTGAGAGTGCCCTGCATCTGGGGACCAGCATCTGGGGACCAGCATTAACTTGGAGACTAGCTGAAAGCACTCAAAAAGAGCAAAGAATTGCGGGGGGGAAATTGTGGGAATTGGGGTGGCTAGGGACAGGGTCTTAAGTCCCCGGTCCCAGGAGAGCCTCCCCTGGCGCTGAGCCAGAGAGAGTGTGGTGGAAAAACCAGGTCTTGATCCCTAAGCCACCAGTGCGCCCGAGAACGCGTGAGGTCCAGCTCCTGTGAGGGGCTGGAAGCCACGCCAGACAGCAGAACGCGCAAGCCCTGCTATACAGCCTGAGATTCACGCACCCCTCATTCTCCCCTGAAGAGGTACACAAAGGCCCTGCCAGCGCACATTGACCTGCGCCATTGTTTCAGAACCTAAGACGCGTGCCCCAAACTCTCCCCTGAAAGAGGTGCGTGAAGGCCCAGCCTGGTGCTCTCGGACCTGCACCCCGTTCTCAGAGCCTGAAATGCGTGCGCGACCCACACCCTGAAAGAGGTGCACACAAGCCGGGCACTTTTAGACCCAGAAAGACCAGGCAATCCCAGCCCAGGCCAGTGGCAAAATCTCAGTGTGCGATCTCAGCTTGTAACATCTCTGGCGGTCTAGAGCTGCCTAGACAGCCTCCTTTACCATGTTTTTGGGTACAAGTAAAAGATCCTGCATCCCCAGGGACTGTGACTCGGAACCTGCTCTGCCAGCGCCCAAGGGGGAAATTATTTGGGCTCTGCAGCCACAATGAGGCTTCTCTCTGAGAGGGAGATCAGGGTGCAGTTTGTTTTCCTCTAAAACTACAAAAACCATTAAAAGTGCTCCAGGTGAGAGGAAAAAAAAAAAGTGAAAAAACATAAAAACCGCCAGAGGAAAAAAGCCTGAAAAAAACCAGTTTCCTCAGAGCCCACCCCCTTGAGGGGGGTGGGAGGACTTAACTCAGGGAACATCATTGACTGAAAACCCATGTGGAAGGCCCCTCCCCCAGAAATCCAACCAAGAAAGGAAAAAAAAAGAAAAAAAAGACTACAAGAGAACACCCACCACTATTTCATAGGACAGCTTTTATTTTTAACTCATTCCCACTATTCTGGTTCATTTTTTTTTCTTTTATATAGATAATTTTTTAACCTATTTACTATCACAGTGAGCTGTCCAGTACATCAAATTCCATAATAACCTTCTAACCTGAACTTTTTGATACATACACTTGTGTTTTTCTTTTGCATTTCTATTTTTTGATCTTTTTTTTTAAATTTTAGTTTAGTTTAGTCTAGTTTACTCCTTTTTATTTTTATTTTCTATTATTCATATAGAGTTAAACTTCAAAGTAATCCTCTTTCCCCAATCAATACTACCCCTATAGGTAAACCAATTTTTAATCTCCCTTTATCTTAGGAAAGTTGAGTCATTTAACAAAGATATCAAGATACATCCAGGAAGAATCAAAACAACCTTCCTTGCCCACACTGAGAATTTATAACCACTCTCCCATCTTTTCTTCCACAACTGTTTCTGTGTTTTTGTGTTTGTCCTGATTGTATATAAATCTTACACTTGGGTTTTTTTTTTTTTTTAATGAGGTTCTTCCTTTATTTGCATATATATATATTTTTTTTCTTATTATATATTTTATCAGTCTTTTTGTTTGTTTTTGTTTGTCTACTTCATAAATCTTACCTTTGGGCCCATTTGGGCGGTGCCTTCTCTTTTATCTTCCTTTTTTCTTCTGTCCTCTCTCTCTTTTTTTCTTTTTCTTTTCTTTCTTCTCTTGTTTGGGTGGGGAACCTTGATTGCTCAGAAGCGTTCCAGTGTGCACCTTGACTGGACCATGGTCGACAAATCCAGCTACATCTGTTCAGTCATCTCTCACCAAAATGACTAAGAAGAGAAATGCCCAACAGAAGAAAAATACAGAGGATGGGTCTTCTGCAACAAAGCTAACAGCTATCAACATAGACAATATGTTGGAAGGAGAATTCATGCTAAAAATCATCCAGGCAATAGCTAGGTTGTAGAAAACCATGAGTGACCAAAAGAAATTGATCAGGGCTGAACTGAAAGTGACCAGACAGGATGTTCACAATGTTAGGGCTGAGCTGAAAGCTACCAATGCTCACAATGCTCTCAATGAGTTCCAATCTAATCTAAATTCTCTCAACGCTAGAGGAACTGAGACAGAAGATAGTGATCTGGAGGACAAACAGATAGAGAGAAAGGATCAGGAGGAAGCCTGGAACAAACAGCTTAGAAACAATGAAAACAGAATCAGGGAAATAAATGATGTCATTAAATGTTCCAACGTCGGAATGATTGGAATCCCTGAAGGGGAGGAGAAAGAAAGAAATCTAGAAGATATAGTGGAACAAGTTCTTTAAGAAAATTCTCCCAATCTTGCAAAAGGAACCAGAGTTCATGTACTAGAGGCTGAACGGTCTCTACCCAAGATTATACATTCCAAAAAAACACCAATGCACCTGATAGTCAAATTGAGGAATCATAATTGTAGGTATAATCTCTTGAAAGCCGCTAGGACAAAGAGGCTCCTTACTTACAGAGGAAAGCCCATCAGAATAACGTCAGACCTGTCCACAGAGACCTGGAAAGCCAGAAAGGGCTGGCAAGATATATTCAGGGAATTAAATGAGAAGAACATGCAGCCAAGAATACTTTATCCAGCAAGATGGACATTCAAATGGATGGAGAGATAAAGAGTTTCCAAGACCAGCAAGCCTTAAAAGACTATGCAACCACCAAGCCGAAATGGCAAGAAATATTAAGGGGGTTCTCTAAAAGAGGAAAAATCCAAAGAATAGCATTTAACAGAAATATAGAGACAATCTACAGGAAGATAAACTTCAAAGGTAACATGATGTCAATAAAAACGTATCTATCAATAATCACCCTCAATTGAATGGCCTAAATGCACCCATAAAATGGCATAGGGTTGCAGATTGGATAAAATGACAGGACCCATCCATATGTTGTCTACAAGAGACCCATTTTGAACCTAAAGAAACACCCAGACTGATAGGGAAGGGATGGAGAAGCATCTTTCATGCCAATGGGCCTCAAAAGAAGGTTGGGGTAGCGATTCTCATATCAGACAAATTAGACTTTAAAGTAAAGACTGTAGTCAGAAATACAGAAGGACACTATATCATTCTTAAAGGGACCACCCACCAAGATGAACTAACAATTGTAAATATCTATGCCCCCAATATGGGAGCAGCCAATTACATAAGAAAACTGTTAATCAAGATAACGAATCATATTGATATGAATACATTAAGAGTAGGAGATCTTAACACGCCTCTCTCAGAAATAGACAGATCATCAAAGCAGAATATCAATAAAGAAACAAGAGCATTGAATGACACATTGGACCAGATGGACCTCATAAATATATACAGAACATTCCACCCTACAAGAACAGAATACTCATTCTTCTCAAGTGCACATGGAACCTTCTCAAGAATAGACCACATACTGGGTCACAAATCAGGACTCAAACAATACCAAAAGGCGGAGATTATTCCTGCATATTCTCAGATCACAATACCTTGAAATTGGAGCTCAATCACAAGGAAAAGTTCAGAAGGAACTCAAACACCTGGAAGCTAAAGACCACCTTGCTTAAGAATGCTTGGATCAACCAGGAGATCAAAGAATAACTGAAACAATTCATGGAAACCAATGAGAATGAAGACACTTCAGTCCAAAACCGTTGGGATAAAGCAAAAGCAGTTAAGGGGGAAATACATAGCCATCTAAGCCTCTCTCAAAAAAATGGGAAAATCTAGAACACAGCAGCTGTCTCTACATCTTAAAGAACTGGAGAATCAATTACAAATCAAACCAACTTCACACATAAGAAGGGAAATAATCAAGATTAGAGCTGAGATCAATGAGTTGGAAACCAGAGATACAGTAGAACATATCAATGAAACTAGAAGCTGGTTTTTTGAAAGAATCAGTAAGATCGATAAACCATTGGCCACACAAATCCAAAAGAAAAGAGAGAAGGCCCAAATTCATAAAATTATGAATGAAAAGGGAGAGGTCACAATGAACACCAAGGAAGTAGAAACAATCATAAGAAGTTATTATCAAAAGTTATACGCTAATAAGCTAAGCAACCTAGATGAATTGGATGCATTCCTGGAAAACTATAAACTCCCAAAAGTGAACCAGGAAGAAAATTGACAACCTGAATAGACTGATATCTAGTAACGAGATTGAAGCAGTGACTAAAAACCTCCCAAAAAACAAGAGCCCAGGACCTGACGGATTCCCTGGAGAATTCTACCAAACATTCAAAGAAGAAATAACACCTATTCTCCTGATGCTGTTTCAAAAGATTGAAGCAGAAGGAAAATTTCCAGACTCTTTCTTTGAAGCCTGTATTACCCTGATCCCCAAACCAGGCAAGACCCTACCAGAAAGGAGAATTTAAGAGCAATATCACTAATGAATATGGATGCTAAGATTCTCCACAAGATCCTAGCCAACAGGATCCAACAGCACATTAATAAGATTATCCACCATGACCAGGTGGGATTCATCCCCGGGCTACAAGGATGGTTCAACATTCACAAATCAATCAATGTGATACAACAAAATAATAGAAGAGAGAAGAACCACATGGTCCTCTCAATCGATGCAGAAAAGAAATTGACAAAATCCAGCATCCATTCCTGATTAAAACACTTCAAAGTGTAGGGATAGAGGGAACATTCCTGAACTTCATCAAATCTATCTATGAAAGACTCACAGTAAATATCATCCTCAATGGGAAAAAGCTTGCAGCCTTCCTGTTGAGATCAGGAACACGACAAGGATGCCCACTCTCACCACTCTTGTTCAGCATAGTATTAGAAGTCCTAGCAACAGCAATCAGACAACAAAGAGAAATAAAAGGTATCCAAATTGCAATGAAGATGTCAAACTCTCTCTCTTCGCAGATGACATGAGACTTTATATGGAAAACCCAAAAGACTCTACCCAAAAACTATTAGAACTCATACAACAATTCAGCAACGTGGCAGGATACAAAGTCAATGTACAGAAATCAGTGGCTTTCTTATACACTAACAATGAAAATACAGAAAGAGAAATTAGAGAATCGATTCCATTTACTATAGCACCAAGAACCACAAGATACCTGGGAATAAACCTAACCAAAGAGGTAAAGGATATGTATTCGAGAAACTACAGAACACTCATGAAGAAATTGAAGAAGACCCAAAAAGATGGAAGATCATTCCATGCTCTTGGATCAGAAGAGTAAACATTGTTAATATGTGTATACCGCCTGGGCAATCTATACTTTTAATGCCATTCCAATCAAAATTCCACCCATATTTTTCAAAAAGCTGGAGCAAATAATCCAAAAATTTGTATGGAATCTGAAGAGACCCTGAATCTCAAGAAAATGTTGAAAAACAAAAATAAAATGGGGGGGGGCATCATGCTCCCTGATTTCAAGCTTTACTACAAAGTTGTGATCACCAAGACTGCATGGCACTGGCATAAAAAAAAGACACATAGACCAGTGGAACAGACTAGAGCGCCCAGATATGGGTCCTCAACTCTATGGGGAAATAATCCTCGACAAAACGGTAAAAAATACACAGTGGATAAAAGACAGTCTCTTCATTAAATGTGCTGGGAAAACTAGACAGCTATAAGTAGTAGAATGAAACTCGACCATTCTCTTCCACCATACACAAAGATAAACTCAAAATGGATAAAATACCTCAGCGTGAGACAGGAATCCATCAAAATCCTAGAGAACATAGGCAGTAATCTCTTCGATATCAGCCATAGCAACTTCTTTCAAGATACGTCTCCAAAGGCAAAGGAAACAAAAGCGAAAATAAACTTTTTGGACTTCATCAAAGTCAGAAGCTTCTGCATAGCAAGGTAAACAGTCAATAAAACAAAGAGGCAACCCACGGAATAGGAGAAGATATTTGCAAAAAACAGTACAGACAAAAAGTTGATATCCAGGATCTATAAAGAACTCCTGAAACTCAACACACACAAAACAGACAATCATATCAAAAAATGAGCAGAAGATATGAACAGACACTTCTCCAATGAAGACATGCAAATGGCTATCAGACACATGAAAAAATGTTCATCATCACTAGCCCTCAGGGAGATTCAAATTAAAACCACATTGAGATATCACCTTCCACCAGTTAGAATGGCCAAAATTAACAAGACAGGAAACAACATGTGTTGGAGGGGATGTGGAGAAAGGGGAACCCTCTTACACTGTTGGTGGAATTGCAAGTTGGTGTAGCCTCTTTGGAGAACAGTGTGGAGATTCCTCAAGAAATTAAAAATAGAACTTCCCTAGGACCCTGCCATCGCACTCCTGGGTATTTACCCCAAAGATACAGATGTAGTGAAAAGAAGGGCCATCTGTACCCCAGTATTTTTAGCAGCAATGGCCACGGTCGCCAAACTGTGGAAAGAACCAAGATGCCCTTCAGTGGACGAATGGATAAGGAAGATGTGGTCCATATACACTATGGAGTATTATTCCTCCATCAGAAAGGATGAATACCCAACTTTTGTAGCAACATGGATGGGACTCGAAGAGATGATGCTGAGTGAATTAAGTCAAGCAGAGACAGTCAATTATCATATGGTTTCACTTATTTGTGGAGCATAACAAATAGCATGGAGGATATGGGGAGTTAGAGGGGGGAAGGGAGATGGGGGAAATTGGAAGGGGAGGTGAATCATGAGAGACTATGGACTCTGAAGAACAATCTGAGGGTTTTGAAGGGGCAGGGAGTGGGATGTTGGGATACCAGGTGGTGGGTATTATAGAGGGCATGGATTCCATGGAGCACTGGATGTGGTGAAAAAATAATGAATACTGATATGCTGAAAATAAGTAAAAAATAAATTAAAAACTAATGATGTACTATATGGTGACTAACATAACATAGCACAGCATATTATTTAACACACACAGATATATATATATATATATATATGTATATATATATATGGATATAACATATATATATATAACATAACAACATAATAATAGTAAAAAGATATTGATGAAAGTTACAGCATAGGAAATAGAGTCAATGGTATTATAATGACATTGTATGTTGACAGATAATAGCTACAGTTGTAGTAAGCATAAAATACTATATATACTTGTCAAATCACTATGTTGTATACCTGAAACTAATGTGACATTATCTGTCATGTACACTTCATTATGAATATAATAATACTAAGAAGAAATTGACCAAAGAAACCCCGTTCTGTGTCCCCCAAATTCAAGATGAAGGTGATAAATATTTTCATAAAAATTTTTTTTCATAAAAATATTTTGAAAATATGTGTAAATTTATAAAAGAAAATTTCTCCATATTAACTCAAGAGGTTATATATTTCTAGCCTTTATCAATTAGCATAAATGTGGTGAGATATGGCTAATTAATAAATAACTAGTCAACATAGAGAATATTTTCTTTTTCCACATATTTTTTATCCAAATTGTATGCAATCACACTCAAAATCCAAAATATTTGTAGGAAATTTTTTAATTACTTTTTTCTAACAATTATGGGTAAAATCAATGGCTAAGAATAACAAAGATATGCTTCAATGTGCAAGTGATTTGAATGTAAAATAATATTCTTTAAGCAATTCTGAATATATGAAGGAAAAAGATTAAGGCACTGATGTTAATAGGTAATGGCCCAAATATATATGAAATCATCATTTTGTCTTAAATCCTATATACCATATTTATTTTTCACTTTTTCCTCAATAAAACTGGGGAAGATAAACACAAGCTTGTGTATTAACCTCGAACTTGTACTTCTGCATTAGTTCCAACTGAAATTCTTCCATATAGTCTCCAGAAGACATGTTTAAACACATTGACAGAAGTGGCATTTGTAATAAACACTACAATATTCACATATGCTCATTAACAAAATTGGGTGAATAAAGAGATGATAGTTACATAATGGAGTGTTTAATAGTGATGTGAATTAATGATGTACAAAGACACAAAAAGCTAGAACAAACTTAACAGCAATAATGTGAAGGAAATAAGCCAGACACAGACAGGAGCATCATGTCAGAATAAATACCAAAATGAATCCATGTTATCATAAGTTGTAAAAAGTGATTCCTTGGGGATGACATAGAATAAAAGCACAAAAATAGCTTTGAGGTACTGGTCATGTCTATTACCCAATCAGTGTGATAGCTGCAATGGTTTTATTTTTATTTTATTTTATTTCAATTTATTCTATTTATTTATTTATTTATTTACTACTAACATATAATATACTATTTGCTTTAGGGGTATAGTCTGTGATTCATCAGTCTTACATATTGCACAGTGCTCACCAGAGCACATACCGTCCCAGTGTCCATCATCCAGCCACCCCATCCCCCTTACCCTTCCCACTCCAGCAACCATCATTATGTTTCCTGAGACTGGGTCTCTTATGCTTGTGTCCCTCTCATGTTTCATCTTATTTTATTTTTTTCTCTCTTCTCCTATGATCCTCTGCTTTGTTTCCCAATTTCCACGTCAGTAAGATTATAAGTGTCTTCCTCTCATTGAGTTATTTATCTTAGCATAATACCCTCTAGATCCATCCATGTCATTATGAATAGCTTTTGATGGCTACATAATATTCCATTGTGTATATATATATATATATATATATATATATATATATATATATATATATGTATTCCATTGTATATGTATATGTATATGTATATACAATGGAATATTGTATGTATATATACAATATTATATATAAATATATATTATATTGTATATATATATATATATATAGTTGATGGACATCTGGGCTCTTTCTATAGTTTGACTATTTTAGACTTTGCTGCTATAAACATTGAAGTGTAGGTACCTCTTTGGATCACTACATCTATATCTTTGGGGTAAATACCCAGTAGTGCAATTGCTGGGTTGTAGGGTAGCTCTATTTTCAACTTTCTGAGAAACCTTAATACTGTTTTCCAGAGTGGCTGTACCAGCATACATTCCTACCAACAGTGTAGGAGGGTTCCGCTTTCTATGTATCCTCGCCAACATCTGTTCTTTCCTGACTTGTTAATATTAGCCATTCTGATGGTATGAGGTGGTATCTCACTGTGGTTTTCATTTGTATTTATCTGATGCCAAGTGATGTTGATCATTTTTTCATGGGTCATTTGGATGTCTTCTTTGCAGAAATGTCTGTTCATGTCCTCTGCCCATTTCTTGATTGGATTATTTGTTCTTTGAGTGTTTAGCTTGATAAATTCTTTATAGATTTTGAATATTAGCTCTATATCTGATGTGTCATTTACAAATATCTTCTTTTATTTTGTCCGTTTTCTTTTGATTTTGTTGACTGTTTCCTTTGCTGTGCAACAGCTTTTTATCTTGCTGAATTCCCAATATTCATTTTTGCCCTTGCTTCCCTTCATTTTAGCAATGTGTCTAGGAAGAAGTTGCTTTGGCCTAGGTCAAAGAGGTTGCTACCTGTGTTATCAAGGTTTTTGATGGATTCCTGTCTCACATTTAGGATTTTCATCTATTTTTAAATTAGTTTAATCTTATTTTTTTCAGTGTTCCAAGATTCAGTGTTTATACACCACATTCAGTGCTCCATGCAATATGTGCCTTCCTTAATAACCACCAGGCTCACCTAAACTCCCCATCCAAGAGCATCCAAGATGCCCTTCACCAGATGAATTGATAAAGAAAATATGGTCCATATATACAATGGAATACTATGCCTCCATCAGAAAGATGAATACCTGGCTTTTGTATCAACATGGATACAGACAACATGGACTGGAAGAGATTATGTTCAGTGAAATAAGTCAAGCAGAGAGAGTCAATTATGATATGATTTCACTTAATTGTAGAGCATAAGGATAAACATGGAGGGCATTAGGAAAAATAAAGAAAAAGTAGTTTTTCATCTATTTTGAGTCTATTTTTGTGTATGATGTAAGGAAATGGTCCAATTTCATTCTTTTGTGTGTGCCTGTCCAATTTTCCCAACACCATCTGTTGAAAAGATTGTCTTTTTTAAAAATTTTATTCATTTATTTGACAGAGAGAGAGATTGAGAGAGAGAATGAACAAACAGGGGTAGGAGCAGAGTGAGAAGGAGAAGGGAGCCTGAGGTGGGACTAGATCCCCGGACCCCAGGATCATGACCCAAGCTGAAGGCAGATGTTTAGCCAACTGAGCCACCCAGACACCCTGAAAATATTTTTTTTTTTCCATCAGTAATTCTTTCCTGCTTTGTTAAAGACTAGTTGACCATAGAGGACCATTTCTGTGTTCTTTATTCTCTTCCTTTGATATATGTGTCTGTTTTTGTACCAGTACCATACTGTCTTGATGATTAGAGCTTTGTAGTAGAGTTTGAAGTCCAGAACTGTGATGCCACCAGCTTTGGTTTTCTTTTTCAACATTCCTCTATTAAGGGTCTTTTCTGGTTTCACAAAAAATCTAGGATTATTTGTTCCATTTCTTTGAAAATAGTTGATGGTATTTTGATAGGGATTGCATTGAATGTATTGACTCTTCTAGGTAGCATAGATATTTTAGAAATATTTTTTTTTCCAATCTGTGAGCATGGGATAATTTTCCATTTCTTTGTGTCTTCCTCAACTTCTTCCTTGAGTATTCTATAGTTTTCTGGGTACAGATCCTTTACCTGTTTGGATAGATTCATTCCTTTTTTTTTTTTTAATGTACTGAAATCTAGTTACACCTTTATTTATTTATTTATTTAAGATTTTGTTTCTTTATTTGACAGACAGGGATCACAAGTGGGCAGAGAGGCAGGCAGAGAGAGCAGAGGAAGCAGGCTACCTGCTAAGCATATACCCTGACACAGGGCTCAATCCCAGGACCCTGGGATCATGACATGAGCTGAAGGCAGAGGATTTGACCCAGTGATCCACCCAGGCACACCATGTGTCTTATGGTTTGGGGTGCAATTTTTAAATAGGGTTAACTCCTTAATTTCTGTTTCTTCTTTCTTTTTTGTGTATAGAAATGCAACAGATTTCTTGGCATTGATTTCATATCCTTCTAATTTACTGAATTCCTTTATGAGTTCTAGACGTTTTGGGGTAAAGTTGTTTGGCTTTATCAATAGGAGTATCATATCATCTGCAAAGAGTTAGAGTTTGACTTTTTCTTTGCTAATTCATATGCCTTTTATTTCTTTTGCCTCTTGTCTGATTGCTGAGGCCAAGACTTTTAGAACTATGTTGAACGGAAGTGGTGATAGTGGACATCCTTGCTATTTTCCTGACCTTAGGGGAAAAATTTTCCCCACTGAGAATTATATTCAGTGTGTTTTTCATAGATGGCTTTTATGATATTGAGGCATATACCTTCCATCACTACACTGCAGAATTTTAATCAAGAAAGGATGCTGTATTTTGCCAAATGCTTTTTCTGCATCCATTTAGAGTAAGGGCTCTTGCCATTTCTTTTATTAATGTATGATAACATATCAAGCTTTTGGATATCATATATATTTTTTTAATTTATTTATTTTTAAATTTCTTTTCAGTGTACCAGAATTCATTGTTTACGCACCACAGCCAGTGCTTCGCGCAATATGTGCCCTCCATAATACCCACCAGTAGGCTCACCCAACTTCCCACACCCACATCCCACCCCTTCAAAACCCTCAGGTTGTTTTTTTGTTTTGTTTTGTTTTAAGATTTTATTTATTTAATTAAAAGACATAGATCACAATTAGGCAGAGAAGCAGGCAGAGAGAGAGAGAGAGGAGGAAGCAGGCTCCCTGCTGAGCAGAAAGCCCAATGCAGGGTTCAATCCCAGGACCCTGCTACCATGACCTGAGCTAAAGGCAGAGGCTCTATCCCACTGAGTCACCCAGGTGCCCCAAAACCCTCAGGTTGTTTTTCAGAGTCCATAGTCTCTCATGGATTGTCTCCCCCTTCAATTTCCCTCAACTCCCTTCTCCTCTCCATCTCCTCATGTTCTCCATGTTATTTCTTATGCTCCACAAATAAGTGAAAACATATGATAATTGACTCTCTCTGCTTGACTTATTTCACTCAGCATCTCTTCCAATCCTCTCCGTTTTGACACAAAAGTTGGGTATTCACCCTTTCTGATGGAGACATAATACTCCATAGTGTATATGGACCACATCTTCCTTATTCATTCATCCATTGAAGGGCATCTTTGTTATTTCCACAGTTTGGTGACTGTGGCCATTGCTTCTATGAATGTTGGGGTACAGATGAACATATTTCAAAAGTATTTTTAAAACGGTACAAGCAAGTGGACCTTTTAAAAGGATATAAGCATTAATTGTCCATGGAGTGACCAGAAAAAACTATGGTATCAATATCATGATGACTTGCATTATTAATAGGTATACTGAAATTTGTGAGAACAAAGAGGAAGGATATACCTTCCTTATGTAAATGACACCAGATCTAAAACTTGAGAACAGTAAAAACTATGAATTATTCCATCAAAGAATTTATGTGAAAATAATTGTTCATAAATTGAAGATAAAGGCAACTGTATACTTGAAATAATTGTAATGTTTAAACGTCTTCAGAAACTTTAATGTGAAGATAACATTAAGTTAGGTAGTAGTTGTTCTGTGTGACCCTGCAGATGTAGGGTTGTACCAGTAAAGGAGATAATTACTTATAATACTAAGGAAACTAACATCAACCATATGTATTTTAGTTAGATAACTCGAGAATGATTTCAAGCCATTCTGGATTTAGAGATTGGAGAGAAACAGAGACTTGTGCTGGGAGACTACAGCTAACATGATGATCTTCAGATTCCCATAACTTGTGAGAGTAAGTGAGAGTGGCTAGTTATGATTCTCCCCAGGAAGCCACTGTTTCAGAAAATTTGAAAGACACCTTTTAAAAGAAGATAGACAAAAGAATGCTTTTTGTGCATTGTTGTCACCACATTGTATTTATTATTGGATTGTAGAGTTGGCCATTATACACAGCTCTTTTCCACATTATATAATCAGGCCCTAAAGGCACCAATGTTTGTACACTGATTTTAAAACTTTATGATAATATTTTCCCACTCCCTCTCTCTTTCTCTGTCTCTCTCTCTCTCCCCACTTACTTTCACTGTGTCTATCCATAAAGGGTAATAGGCATTTTTCTTTATTTAAACAGAGAACAGAGATTAAATATTTTCCACTTTTTTTTAAATTTCTCATGTCTATTTTCCCAGACATTTTAACTAAAACAAATTTATCCCATATTCTTGTATCTCACACATAAAGACTCCTGTGAGTAGATAAAGCATCTTCCAAATTAAACATAAAGTCTGCAACCCATTTATCATTATTTTCTATGTGGACTGTCTTCTGACATTCCTTTGAGAGCAAATATTTCTTTTTTGGAAGATTTTATTTATTTATTTGACAGAGAGAGATCACAAGTAGGCAGAGAGGCAGGCAGAGAGAGAGAGAGAGAGCAGGAAACAGGCTCCCCACTGAGCAGAAAGCCTGATGTGGGGCTCGATCTTAGGACCCTGGGATCATGACCTGAGCCAAAGGCAGAGACCTCAATCTTCTGAGCCACCCAGATGCCCCAAGAGCAAATATTTCAATATCTATGGTAGAACTTGAATGTTCACTTAAGGGCTTGACATAGCTATGGCAAAAATATATCTCTATACTTTACTTTAGATTCTTTATTTGCAGATTTATCTTGGGAATGGGCCACTGGGGGGGGAGGAAAACAAAGAGCAAGTACACAAGCTCTAAATTAACATGAATCCAAAAGAAATAAATTATTGAGCTTTTCAGGGAGTCCATCACATGGTTCTGAGGCTGTAAATTGAACCCAGAAGGGGCAATGATGGTACCTTCACAGGATTCATTTTCAGCCTGCTTTTACACATTTTTTTTATGGTTGTAGAATTTCAGATAATATTCACTCTCATATTTGGAGATTTCATAAGTTTTTAAAGCATTTTTAGCAACACATTATTAGTTAAACTTGGGCTAAATTCATATCTTTCTTCAATTAAGAACTCTAGCTGATGATATAAGAGTCCAAATGCCATTTTTTATTCAGTTGGAAAATCTTTTTAGAAAATACTCCAGTAGGGGTTCCTGACTGGCTCAGCGGGTTAAAGCCTCTGCTTTCAGTTCAGATCATGATCTCAGAGTCCTGGGATTGAGCCCTGACAGTTTTGAACAATCTGACAGTTTTGAAGGGGCGGGTGGTGGGAGGTCGGGGTACCAGGTGGTAGGTATTATAGAAGGCACGAATTGCATGGAGCACTGGGTGTGGTGCAAAAATAATGAATATTGTTATGCTGAAAATAAATAAAAAATAAAAAAAGAAGTCAATGACAGAAGAGATAAAAAAATGACTGTACTTAACAGTATTATATCACATACTTGAAGTTTGCTAACAAAAAAGTTCTTTTTTTAAAAAAAGATTTTATTTATCTATTTATTTATTTGTCAGAAAGAGAGAGAGAGTGCACAAACAGGCAGACGCTGAGAGAGAAGCAAGGAGTCCAATGTGGTACTCAATCCCAGGAACCTTGTATCATGATCTGAGCCAAAGGCAGACACTTAACTGACTGAGCCACCCAGACACCCCCAAAAAAGTTCTTAACTCTTCTCACACACACAAATAACTATGGAGGGTGATAGATATGTTAATTAACTAAATTATGTATTTCCCCTTTCATTTTCTTTTTGTCCATTAAATATAATGAGTAATATATTTATAAACCACTTGCAAATGATTTTCACGTCTTGATTTTTGTAGTTCTACTAAGTATACATAGGTGAAAATCAATCAGATGTTTTCTTATTGAGTTAGAGAAACAAATCTTGAACATAAACAAGGCCTATATACAGAGAATACAAAACTATCAGCTTTTATTGGACATCTCCATTGGACAGACTCTGACTTGTATCAATATTTGTTCCATAATTAAATTTTATCTAATTCTGAGCAGTGGCTCTTGAAGTAGTTATAACCTAAATATTTTATAGATGATAAACCAAGATTCAGATTTTATGTGACTTTTCCTGATTCCTCTGTTACTAATTTAGCTTCTAGAAGAATAGATATAGTTATTCACAGATGAAGATTGTATTTAAATTGATAAACTCTCTTATCCTTCAAAAGGTAATTCTGACATTAGTGAATATCATTTTAACTTGTCAAAACTAAAAAGGAAAAAGAAAAGAAAAGAAAAAAAATTTCTATCTTAAAATAGAAATTCAGTATAGATAAAATAGGGTCATGAATGTGTATGCCATTTATTCCCAAATACATTGATTTAGTTTTTATTTTTTGCTCATTTTTAATATATTCTGTCTCCTCTGTTGTTGTTACCACATTGTCACTTGTTCCTTACAGATATACAGCTTTAATGAATGGTATAGTAAATGCAGGCATCATTTCCAGATCCTCCAAATGAACTGCAATTCATTCCTTGCCCCCAATACCAAAGCATCCTAGGCGACTTTGATTACCAATAAAACAAGAACAAAAACAAAGAGGCACCTATATTATTTCCTCTGTAAATCAAGTTGTAAGTGTGCATATTCAAGACATATTCAGTTTATTCCTACATCATGATGAGGAAAATTTCCTAACTGCTGCCTGAGTTTCAAAGTTATGGGCAATTACCGTCACATGAATTCAATAGCTATTATATTGCTTGCATAAATATATTTTTGTATGCTTGTATTTAGTTAAAAATGAAAACAAAAATAGTCTCACATCAATGTTTTATACATTTACAGAAAAAAACACATTTTTAAAATAGCCTCATTACGAGGATGAAGAACTGATTCCCATGTGAAAGTGAATTATTTAAGACTGTAGTGATATAGTGACAGATCTGGTTGGGCAAACTCTAGAAGCTAGAGTTTTACCATGAAGCATTTTTTTTCTACAACATCTTGCCTTTGATCAAAATCAGTTCCAAATAAATATCTTATTGGTCACTAAATAAACTTGGTCACATTTGGTTTGATCACTTAAATTGGTACAGCAAGAATGTACAGTTACCAAAGAAGACTTAAGTTGGATTTATTGGAAGTTTTATCAGATAAGACTTTAAAAATAATCTAATTGTAAAAAGCTCCCCATTGGATTTCACATCAGTTTGGGTCACTCCCTCCCTTCTCAAGATCCTTGAAATAATCTAAAGTGTTTAAGTTTCCCAAAAGGGAACTTTCTTATTTGCCAGTAAAGGAGGAACCCTATAAAACAAGCACCAGATCAGATTCCCAGGAGAATTTTGTATTCACTGGATTCATAAAGTCTACCTCATTTATTTGAAATGTTTCATCATACTTGTATTTGCACATCCCTAGATAATAGTTATTTTGCATTGACATCAGCCACATGGAATTTACAGCATTGTGAGATGCCTTTAAGAGAGTCCCAATCAGATAACCCAAGAGTGTCCTCTAGGGTGTTGCCAAGCATAATTCTACACAGTATCCTTTCATAGAATCTTACATATGATTACACATTCTTTCAAGTGTTTCCACTAGGTTCTACTATAAAAAAGAAAAAAATGATATATAGTTTGTGTACCTTACTTAGAATTAATAATCTATCTATCTATCTATCTATTTATTT
Organism: Mustela erminea; assembly: GCF_009829155.1. NCBI lineage: Eukaryota > Metazoa > Chordata > Mammalia > Carnivora > Mustelidae > Mustela > Mustela erminea. The sequence goes on from NC_045616.1 coordinate 9,101,927, forward strand.
ATTTACAGCATAACGGTATTCATTATTTTTGCCCCACACCCAGTGCTCCATGCAATCCATGCAATCAATACCTTATTACATCTTGAAGAAATGTATGATTTAATTGCTTAAAAGGTTATACAGCTTCATACTTTAATGAAAGATAAAGAGATCTAGAATACACAGTATTGGTACATGCACATATTTGTGTACTTCAAATTATATGCTTTTATGAAATCTCATGTAATAAATCAGCATTAATAGGTAAATAAATAGAAAAAATATGTAGACAAGATAATTTGAGAGTTGAAGAGAAAATAATTACCACTGGAAGTACTTGGAGTTTAGATTCAGACTGAAGATATGCCTGTTCTGTTTTATTGCACAAGCAAGTTACAGTTAAAGATCCTTTTGAGTACAAACAATATCTAGCTCTAGTTTTGAAACTTAGCAATATAGACTCAAGTGAGTAAATTTAACTTTATGAGTATCATCTATAGATTATCAAATCAAAAGCACAAAGATATCCACTGAAACCTTCCAAAGAAGATATAGTCCATCTATACAATGGGATATTATGTCTCCCTTAGAAAGGATGAATAACCAACTTTTGTATCAACATGGACAGGACTGGAGGAGATTATGCTGAGTTCAATAAGTCAGGCAGAGAGAGTCAATTATTGTACAGTTTCACTCCATTGTGAAATATAAGGAATAACATGGAGGACATTAGGAGAAGGAAAGTAAAAGTGAAAGGGGGGAATCAGAGGGGAAGATGAACCACGAGATACTGTGGACTCTGAGAAAAAAATCGAAGATTTTAGAGGGGAAGGGGGGATAGGTGAGCCTTGTGGTGGTTATTAAGAAGAGCACATATTGCATGGAGCATTGGATGTGGTGCATTAACAATGAAACTTGGAACACTGAAAAAATAAAATTAAATTAAAAAAAGAAATTTTTAAAAAGTTAATAAGTATTGGCCAGAATGTAGAGAAAATGGAATCTTTTTGCATTTTTCTTGGGTATGTAAATTGGTATAGTAACTATGTGAAAGTATATGGGAGTTCCACAAATAATTAAAATTAGAAATACCATATGATCCTACAGTCCCACTTATAGGTATATATGCAAAAGAATTAAAATATATCTTTTATTTTAAAGATTTTATGTATGTATTTGACAGAGAGATCTCAAGTAGGCAGAGAGGTAGGCGGGGCGGGGGGGAAATGGGCTCCCTGCTGAGAAAGAGCTGGATGTGGGGCTGAATCCCAGGACCCTGAGACCATGACCTGAGCCGAAGGCAGGAGCTTAACCTACTGAGCCACCCAGGTGCCCCTAAAATCTATATCTTAAGGCAATATCTGCATTCTTATGAGTTTTTCAGCATTATTTCCAAAAGTTAAGATATGTAATAATGTGTGTAATATGTATTAAGCCCAAAAGACTCCACCAAAGACCACTAGAACTGGTAACGAAATCCAGTGAAGTCTCAGGATATGTAAAAACTTGCCAAATCACTATGTTGTACACCTGAAAATAATGCAGCATTGTGTGTCAACCATACTCAAATAAAAGGTGTTAAAAAACAAAACAAAACAATAAATCCCAGACACACACACACACACACACACACACACACACACATAAGAAAGGAAATTCTACACTCTACTATTGTTTTTGAGAATTTGGACTGTAACATGTTAGTTTTTTTCACCAAATTTTATGTAAGCCAATCTAAAGCCTATAGTAATAAGACTCAATCCCATATTTTAAAAGACTTTCATATCCTTTCCCATTCAGACACCATACTTATGAACTAACTCCAAAATCACTTTCTATTGTAAAAATACAGCCATTCCTGTTCAAACTCTACTTAAAATCTTCTACTTATGGTCTTGACCAACTTTTTTTTACATAGAGTAAGTCACTAATTTCTTAAACAGATCAACTTAAAATTATAATGATTTTAATCTGTATAGTAATCCAAACTGTCAGAATTAATGCAATGGCATCAAAATTGATATGAGCACATCACATGATTGCATGAAAATAATCCTACTTCTGGAGAGTACAATTCATGTTAAACATACCATGTTAAAGCACTCTACACTTATCTACTATTTTTCCCATCTCCAGGAGATTCATCATAAGCTCTGAGGACAATGTATCTCCCCTTTCTTGATAAATATAATTTATATTTCAAATATAATTTTTACCTCAAACTATGTTGTTTCAGTTATGGGTCAAATAAATTCTTCTCATATTTGAAGTTTCTTTTGTATCCATATAAACATTTAGTATACATTTTGTGACACAGAATTATTACTACTCTTAAAGTGATCATGTTTTCATAAACACAGCATTGCTTAGTATAGACTTTAAATAAATATCCATTATAAGAAATGTGTTCAGCATAAATCCAGGAAAGATAATATCTATGATTATATTACCAGTGACTATGTTATCAATTTTTGTGTCACTGCTTATTTATGATACATTTTTAGGCAAAACAACAATTCTTTCCAAGATTCAAACATACAGGCTCTTTTAAATCTATTTCCACTAAAAGAAATTTTCTTTGATATCCCCTTGTTGAGAGATATCATACTGATTATTTTAGTGGTTTAAAAAAACCAGTTCTTAATTAATTCTAAACAAATTCTTCTAAGCACTTGTAGAAGAGTCTCATGTCTTATGTAATAAATTAAAATAAGAACAAATTATGACATGTATTCTTTGTTATCTTCCAGTTTTACAAAATCACTGAATTGAATAGCTGACAGGGGTCCTACTGTCATTATATGAACAAAGTCATTTTTCTGAACAGATGTCTTTAAATACTTTTCAAATGGATGTATATATTCATCTATTATCCCTGCACTTGACATCTTAGGCATTTCAGGAAGACTCAGCAGCAACCATGAGTCAAGTTCTTTATCTAGACATTAAAGGAAAGAACCCTTTTCTTTGTGTGTGTGTGTGTGTGTGTGTGTGTGTGTATGTGTGTGTGTGTGTGCGTGTGTGTGTGTGTGTGTGTGTGTTTACTTGGGAAAGCCAACTAAGACTTGAATGATACAGTTTAAGTCACTAATACTCAAGATGGCCTCAGGCCAAGAATGGAAAGGAATTCTTATAATGGATTTACATGTTTTTGAAGATGTGTTAAGGGTCAATTCAGTGGTATAACAAATACACTTATTCAGATTCTTCCAATGTTTTTATGTCTCTAAAGTTTTATGGAGTCATAAATGCTATATATTGTTACTCAGAAGTTGCATAGGAATAAAGTGTAAGCATATTAAATTATTTGGCAATTTGTACATTGGCTTAAAATTAGATACATTATAATGGAATTTGATACATTTTACATTAACACAGAGACAGAAATTCTTAAAATACTACACAATTTGTGTGTAATCTTTATTTTAGAGTAGATACTTATTTTTGAATTTTCACTAAGTTAGAGATTACCATTATGTTACAAAACATGTTTTACATTTTAAAATGGGTAACAAAATGATAGTACTACTTTGAGGGACTACTATTTAAATAATATAAGAATGCATTTTTCATTGCAGATAACTCCTTAAATGTTCATATATTTTGTATGGTCTCCTGTATTTGCATCTGTGTTACATTTCTCTTGGGAAGGGGTATGACTAGTCTAGTTTAAAAGGTTCTTTTCTAACTTATTTATGATAAAGTATATCTTATGAAATACACAACTTTAACAATCTTTGTGCAATTCAGTAACAACTGCATTGTTCAATCATAACTATCAATCTCTAGATTATTTTCAATGTACCAATTTTCTCACCTTACAAATAATAATTCCCCATCCTTGCACCCTATAATCCTACTAATGATTATTTGTCTCAATTAATTTGCCTAATCTAAGTACCTAATAAAAGTGTAATCATACAATATTTTCCTTTTCTGTTTGGTTTACTTCACTTAGACAAATTTTCTCAAGATTCATCCGTGTTGTAGGATGTATCAGAATTTTATTCATTTTCAGTGCAAATAATAAACCATTGTTTATATACAGTACTTTTAATTTCTGCATTTTTTTCTCCTGTAGGCACTTTTTTTTTTTTTTTTTTACTTCTTTGGCTATTGTGAACTATGCTGCTATAAACATTTCTGCACAGTTATTTGCTCAAGTTCCTCCTTTCAAATATTTTTTGTATATATTTAGAAGCATAATTACTAAATCATATGATAATTTGATGTTAAATTTTCCATACTATTTTTGTATGAATTGCCATACTGCTTTTTATAGCACCTGACCATTTTACATTCCCATCAAAGATGCACTAAGAGAAAAAGAAAGAATGCGGGATGCCTGGGTAGCTCAGTTGGTTAAGCAGCTGCCTTCGGCTCAGGTCATGATCCCAGCGTCCTGGAATCGAGTCCCACATCAGGCTCCTTGCTCACCAGGGAGCCTGATTCTCCCTCTGCCTCTGCCTGCCATTCTGTCTGCCTGTGCTCGCTCTCTTCCCCCCTCTCTCTCTGATAAATAAATAAAATTTTAAAAAAAGAAAGAATGCACTAAGATTCCAATTTCTCCATATTCTTGCAGCATTTGTTATTACTACTATTTAAAGTTTAATAACATCTTTCATAATGGATGAAAGGAATATTTCATTGTGATTTTTTGTGCATTTCCCTAATAACAAATGACTGTCTCATCATATGCTTATCAGGCATTTGTATATATATACTTTGGAGAAATGGGTATTTAAATCTTTCACACATGTTTTAATGTGGTTGTTGTGGAGTTTTATGTGTTACTCATGTATTCTAGATGTATATTCCTCAATTATTTATTTACTTCAAATACATAGGCTATTTTTTCACTTTATTAAAGGATGTTTATCAGAGGGAATTTAGGTTGTGGGTGGATAAGGTGCTGCGCATTGTATGTAAGTGTTGAATTGCTAAATTCTACATTTGAAATGAATATTACACAGTTTGTTGACTAGCTGAGATTCATGGAGCACTGGGTGTTGTTCATAAACAATGAATCTTGGAACACTGAAAAATAAAATAAAATTAAAAAAAATCTTGGGCGCCTGGGTGGCTCAGTGGGTTAAGCCGCTGCCTTCGGCTCAGGTCATGATCTCAGGGTCCTGGGATCGAGTCCCACATCAGGCTCTCTACTCAGCAGGGAGTCTGCATCCTCCTCTCTCTCTCTCTGCCTGCCTATCTGCCTAGTTGTAATCTCTCTCTGTCAAATAAATAAATAAAATCTTTAAAAAAAATTAAAAAAAATCTTTATATTGTAATGAAAAATAAATAAATAAATAAATAACTTGTAAAAGAAAAAAGTCAAGAAAATTTTTAAAATAATATAATTATTATACATAAAAATTACTATATATAAAAAGATCCAAAATATATAGTTCTGTCTGAATTTCAAAATAAAATAGTAACAGTTATAGATATAATGCATATATAACTATTCCCTTGGAAAATTCACACAATTCTTTTTGTATAACCTTGAAATTTGGGACAAATCAATGTCATCTTAGTCATGATTTAAGGTAACGCACTGACCTATACACTTTCTCAGGGCTCCCTTGACATCACTGTTTCTCATACTATAGATGATGGGGTTCAACAAAGGAGTGAAGATAGTATAGAACACTGACACTATTTTATCATGGTTAGCTGACCTGTAGGATTTGGGTCTCATATAGATAAAAATAGCAGCTCCATAAAAGAGTCCCACCACAGAGAGATGTGAGGAGCATGTAGCAAAAGCCTTCTTGCGGGCTTCTCTAGAATGCATCTGGAGAACTGCAGCAAAGATAAGACTATAGGAAATCAGGATGAGAGAAAATGGAACCAGGAGCATTAATACACAGCAGATATACATGACATTTTCAAAGGCCAATGTGTTGGCACAAGCCAAACGCACCAGAGTAGGGGCCTCACAGAAGAAATGATTGATCTCACGCACATGGCAAAATGGAAAACTCAGGGTAGCAGCAGCCTGCATGAGGCCATCAGCTGCCCCCAGGAACCAAGACCCCACAGTCATTCTCAGGCATAATTTCCAGCTCATGAGAACAACATATCGCAGTGGATGGCAAACAGCCACATAGCGGTCATAGGACATGGATGCCAAGAGGAAACACTCGCTCCCTTCCAAAGTGATGAAGAAGAAGATCTGCAACCCACAGCCAAAAGGAGAAATGGACTTCAGGCCAGTCAAGTAGTCAGCTGTCATTTTGGGCACAATGGTGGTGACTAGCATCATGTCCATGAGGGAGAGTTGGCTCAATAGAAAGTACATGGGAGTATGAAGCCGGACATCCTGATGAATCAGAAAAATCATGAGGGCATTGCCTAGTAGGGAGGTGAAGACAATTGTGAGAACCATCACAAAGAGAAATAGATGGGCTTCTGTGTGATTAAAGAGTCCTAGGAGAATGAAATCTGTCGTGGTGTTCCAAAGGTTCATGATTTCAAACAAGAGCAACACTGCAAATGAAGAAATAGATGATTGAGTTTTCATCATCTTACTTTCTCAAAATATGTTCCCAGTGCAAGACAATAATACCAAATTCAACATTTCATTAACTGTATAAAGTGTGTAATGATGTTTCCCCTCAAATTCAGAGACACAATCTTCTTTTGGTAAATAAGAGAAAATAAATTTGTTAGTACCCAGTATAGAGATAAGTTTATTTTTCTTCAGGCTCAAAAGAATCTAAATATCTGAAGGCATTCTCTTCACTGATCTGCTAGTAGTGAAACTGCTCTAGGTTGTTGAATGAATAGTATCATACTTGAGGAGATGAAGATGCTGATTCAGTCTCAAAGATGTGGTCTGATTCATTGAAATGGCATGACTGGAATCCCTCTCTTCCATGGTCATTTGATTTGCACCCAATTTACAAATGCCTCCTGTACTGGAATGCAAATCAAGACACAGAAATTGCAAAAAGCTCCCTCAGTCACTAACTCCATTTGTTTCAGCATCATGATTGTACTGACAGAATTCTACTTTAGGGTTTTAGTTGGTTGTTTCAAAATTAAACATAGAAACACACTTTTAGGGGTGCCTGGGTGGCTCAGTGGGTTAAGCCTCTGCTTTCAGCTCAAGTCATGATATCAGGGTCCTGATATCAAGCCCCACATATGGCTCTCTGCTTAGCAGGGAGTCTGTTTCCCACCCCCCTATCTGCCTGCCTCTGCCTATTTTTGATCTCTGTCTGTCAAATAAATAAATAAAATATTTTTTTAAAAAAGAAACACTTCTCTCTATAGATATACACTACATTTCTCAAAACTTTGTTATCTCCACACCTTCAAATCTGTTAATATTTGCACTCTTCACACTTAGGAACCATATGAATTCCTTAATTATGGGTCTCTCTAGTGCCTTCTTGAAGGATCTCAAAACCCTCCAAACTCGTTTATTTGACTTGGAAGCTTCTTATTTTCTCTATTCTAAACTCTCTCATTCTTATGAAAAATGGCAAAATTTAGAACTTGCTTAAATGTCAATCTGTAATATAATAATTGCAGAGTGTTGAGTAAGTTTCTTAAAATAAGTTTTGCTATCATCTTACCCATTTTTAAATATACTGTCACTATAGTGGCATTATGTATAGTCACATTATTCTGCAACTATGACCAATATATAACCCCAGGACAATGATTTCCTGTTTCTCCCTGTCCCTGGGAACTCCTAACCACCATTCTGCTATTCTGGCCCTATGAATTTGACTATTATAGGATCTTTAGTTTAGTGGAAATATACGGAATTTGTCTTTTTTATAATTGGCTTATTCACTTAACATCATGTCATCAACATTTGTTCAAACTATAGCATGTCAGAATTCCCTTCCTTAACTGAATAGTATCCCTTCGTATGTATACACAACATTTTCTTTATTAATTCATTCCACCTGTGGATGTTGGCCTGCTGTAATTCACTTAAAGTATAAATTTAATGGAATTTTTGTTAATAATTGTTTAAATTTGTATAATGTCAACAGATATACCTTAATAATATAGTAATTTGAGCTACTTCTTTTTCCTTTACAAGTATGCAAGAGAGATGTATGTTTTAAAGACTCACTACAACAAGCAAAATTATTATTACATTTAGTAAATACTGCTTCTTGTGAGGTTTATAATTTTTGTTGTTTTTTAAATTTGGAATTATTAGTGTTTAGCTTTGTATGTATTGAGGTATCATTTTAAGGTGAAATATATGTATAAAAGCAATCCATCATCCCCAATCTAATTGTCTTTTCAATATGCTATTTTGTTTATAGTATTTACTAGTAAGATCATAAAGGTGTTAATCAAATAATATCATTGGTAGAAATTATATTTTTCCAAGAACTGCAATGTTAAATTATGTGTTATATCAAAATTCCTAAGTATAATTTCCATATTATACAAGAGACACAATTGTGTTCACTAATTAATATGATAGAAAACTTACTAATTCCTAATTGACTATGCAAACAAAATGGTTGAAAATCTAAATGAGTAATTAAATTATCCTTAAAATATAATATCTAAAATGGTATTAATTAGAAGAATGAAAGATCAATACTGAGAATTCTCAATACTGAGAATTTAGTATTCTGAATTTAGTATTCTGAATTTAGTATTCTGAATTTTCTTTTGTCCCCTGGTTTAAAAAAGAGATCATTTCTTATGTTTTTCAGTGTTTTACTTAGGATGGTGCTTAAATTTTGTATCTTTACTTGAATCCTAAAGTAACATATTTTCAATATAATAGAAGGCACTAATATATACTCCTTTTTTTCATAGTTTAATCACAGAAAATGTAGTGGATTCTGATAATTTCCTTCTATATTTTTCTAACCCCCATTGTTCTGACTTAACCTAAAAATTATAATTTGTTTCCCTCAAAATACCAGGGTGATTAATCAATATGTTCCGTTAAAAATAAAATAATAACAGCAAAACAATTTATTAGACTGAATTGACAAGTTACTGCAAGAGACTTAACCTGATGGCTACATCAGCTTTAAAACCTTTAATACCTTTTAGTTTTTCATATTATGGCATAGATCAACAAACAATTTTATTTGGAAAATTACACAGAGAAAGTAATGTACTTCGGATTTTTGTGGAGTTCAGACTAATAAACAAATTACTAAATATCAAAAGTGATTATGACCTACTTACATAGATAAAAATGATGACTTCAACAAGCTGGATATCTGTCCCTTCTAAGCAGGGTCATCCTAATGCATCTCGTTGTGAGGAGGAAACATATTATAGTCTGGCAGCATCAAACTCACTCATATCATTGTCTAGAGTGTCCTATTAAGGGGTGTGGTCTATTGACATATTTTGCTAAAAATAATATCTTATTAGTATAGCAGACCTGCATAACTCTGAATCTTGGGATAACAAAATATTTAATTTTCAAAGATTTTAAATATTCACAGACTATACATTCTTTCAGAAAGTTGTGATTCATTAAAATTAAAATACAAAAATCATCTATAATTAAGATCAAAATGTAAGTAAATAATGCCCATAAAAAGGGATGATTTAAAAGTACATTAGTAGAGGGGCACTTGGGTGTCTCAGTGAGTTAAGCATCTGCCTTTAGCTCATTTCATGATCCTGGGATTCTGGGATCCTGGGATCCAGCCTGGAAACAAGCTGCCTGTTCAGCAGGCAGTGTGCTTCTCATCTCCCTATCCCTCTACTCCTGCTCTTTCTCTCTCTCTCTCACTTAATCTCTTTCAAATCAATAAATAAAATATTTTTTAAAGTACACTAGGAGAGAACTAATGTTATGCTTTCACTACTTGTTAGAACTTTGATGGAGCAAATTACAAAGTGCGTTATTGAGAGATAATTTCTGTTAAAGACAGTAACTAAAATGATCAAGCCCATGATAGGATTTCACCATTTTTCTCTCTAAATTTAATTTGGTGGTTGTGTTATAAGCTTGGACCCTTATGAGTTTATTTTATTTTACTATTTTATTTTATTTTATTTTATTTTATTTTATTTTATTTTATATTTAAAGGTGAATCACAAAATCTATGATTATAGCAAGAACAGCAGAATGCATTTATTGTGTCAAGCACTTAACTGTTCGGTTTCATATGGGTACTTTTCAAAGATTTTGCTATTGTTTATACTATGTATTTTCAGTTTCCTAGTAAACCTTGATTTTTGGTGACATTTTTACCACTCCATTTGCCTTGGCTTACTTAAGAATATATTCATAAATAGCTGATGGTAATGGGGGAGTGCACTTGTGATGAACACCAGTGTTGTATGGAAGTGTTCAATCACTACATTGTACACATGAAACTAACATTACACTCTATGTTAACTAATTTGATAGAAAAAAAAGATTTTTTTTAAAAAAGGATGACATTCCACAACTGTAAAATGAAACTAATATTACACTAGTAAGTATGTTAACTTACTAGATAGAAAAACAAGAACAAAAAAAAAAGTTTAAAAAATGTATAACAATGACATTCCACAATTGTTAAATTATAAAAAAAGATCTCTTGAATGCAATGGTTGATAGAAAACACTGCCTATGTATAAATGTGAGATAGTATAATTGCTTAATCCATGAGAACTATAAGAATTGTCATTTGTTTAGGGAGTAAGCATACTGTAAATTTTGTTAGACTTCTGCCTTTGGATATTGAATCTTATCACAGTGACTAATCCTACTCTGATTTAGAGCATAATTTACCCCCTGAGTGAAATCTAGATTAAGTCAAGCTTTATTTTCTGAACAAAACTACAGGCTCCTAGGTAATTCTAAGAAGTACATTATAGACTGGTAGTATATCAAGTTACAAGTAAAACTTGCAGCAAGAGTGAAAATACAATTTTCAGTAAACATTCATATTTTTGTGTTTTGATATCTGTGCTCCGTCAGGAAAAAGGGCTGTCAATGCTCTAGTAAAACAGGGTGCCACTATCTGATGGGGCAATTGACTGTGCTACCTAGATCAAATGTAATGTAGATTCTCAGGGGACAGGAAAATGAGGAACAGACAAGCCTCATGTCAGAGGGGGAAATCTACATACCACTTAGAAGCCTGTAAGAAAATTACAATGAACTTACAATGAACCTAGGTGACAAAATTGAGATTAATTTAGGACTATTTAATACATGTGTGAGCATAATTTTGGGAATCCATAAAGAAGTTGTAACAGACCTCAATTTTAGCAAAAAGAAAGTATTGCCACCACTCTCCCCCTGCAAGCAGGAAGGGATGGAGTAGATTCCAGACTACAAATAGACAGGCTGCATGAAAAACACCTTAGCAGCCAAACATCAGATACAGGAAGCCACAAAATAGCAAGAAGGAAGCAAAATAAAGAAACATAATTTTTAAAAGCAATCCAAAGAGGCACACTTGTAAGAACACTATTGGCATGCAGGAAGTTTATTAGGGGAGTACTCTAAGGATCCATACCCATGGAATAAAGGAAGCAGAATTGTGCACAGGGAGATGTTGAACTGGGAATCAGACCCAACCAAGTTCTTAGTTACCCTGGGTGGATTTCTGAGATGGCCCTTCCATGTGTTCCTGCAATAGGGCCCCCACAGAAGAATTTTTGAATGTGGCCTGATGCCAGGAAGGTATCATGACCATAGACTAGGGAGTTTTCCTCAACCAAGATCAATGTTCACAACTTTTTGCTTAATTTAAATTCAATTAGCATATTCTGTATTATTAGCTCAGAGGCAGAGGGTTTTTTTTAAAGATTTTATTTATTTATTTGACATATAGAAATCACAAGTAGGCAGAGAGGTAGGCAGAGAGAGAGAAGGGGAAGCAGGATCCCTGCTGAGCAGAGAGCCCAACACGGGCTTGATCCCAGTACCCTGAGATCACAACCTGACCTGAAGGCAGAGGCTTAACTCACTGAGCCACCCAGGTGCCCCAGAGGTAGAGTTTATTGATTCATCAGTTGTGATAGCACTCAGTGCTCATTACATCAAGATCTCTCTTTAATGCTTACACTCCTATTAGCAGGAAGAAGAAGTACTTCAGTTCTGTCAGGAAAGGGGAATAAGTGCACACAATCATGTAAGGTACACTCAATTAGATCCATTCCATCAAAAGTGAGAATGAAGTGGTCTCTTGGATGCCATTCACACAGGTTGTTTCCTATAGCACAGTACATGTGTATCATGTGATGGAATGCACGGGGAACATCTGGCAAGAATGAAAAGTTCAATAAACATGTAGTCTCCTTCCAGTATAAAGGTACAGAGAAGTTTGACATTTGCCTACAAGGAATATGATGGCATGAAGAGCTCAAAACATCTGCTGGCAGGTCTGTCTTTTGGTTTAGAGGAATTGTTAATATGCCTCTGATGAAAGCATCAATCCTGAACTGGGATCCTTGAACTCTGTCCAAAAAGCAAAGGTAAATGTGAAGGATAGCACATATTTCCCATATGGTTCAAGTATAAAGAGAAGGGTACTCCATCATAGAAGGGTGTCCCATTGTCTTAGCTCAGATTCTGCCACCAATATCTCACCAAAATCCAGAGGATCTCTGGATTTTAATTTCTCTAGTGTGCCCTTGCTCTATACCATGGATTCAACTGTGTTTCTCCAAATTGCTATGATCTGTACTCTAAACACAAAAGTGATAGTACTTAGATAATGGGTCCTTATAGAATTCATTAGATTTGTTATTTATTTATATATACACATTCTTATTTTTATTCATTTATGTATTCATTAATAACTGTTATAAATTTGAGTATAATTGACAGACAATGGGATTAGGTTTAAGTGTACAACCTCATGATTTCACTAGTTATACATTATGTTATGTTCACCACAGGTGTAGCCATAATTACCTACCTATTAAAATATCATTGACTGTATTCCTTATGCTGTGCCTTTTATTCTGTGATGTTTTCATTCCACAGTTAAAAGCCTCTATACCACACTATCTCACAGTAGGGGTTTTTCCCAACCCCTACTCACTTTCCCTCTGACAACCATCAGTGTCTTCTCTACTTTTATAGGTCTTATTCTGCATTTATTTTTATTTTCTTATATTTATTCCTTTATCTAGATTCTACTTATGAGTGAAATTATAGGGTATTTGTCTTCCTCAGTCTAATAGGTTTCACTTAGCATAATACCCTCTACATTCATCTATGTTATCTTAAATGACATGAACTTATCCTTTTCTCATGTCTGAGTAATATTTCAGTGTGTGTGTGTTTGCGTGTGTGTGTATGCATATTTTGTGTATACACCCTCTTTAGCCATCTGTCAATTGATGGACACTTAGACTGCATCTACATCTTGCCTGTTATAAATAATGCCTGCTGTAAATATGTTCATAATTCTTTTCAAATAAGTGTTTTGTTTTCTTTGGGTAAATGCCTAATATTGAAGTTATTGAATCATATGCCATTTCTATTTTTAATTTCCTGAGGAACATCCATTGCATTTTGCACAGTGGCTGCACTGATTTCCATTCCTATCAATGGTGTACAAGTCTTCCTTTCTCACCACATCCTTGCCAATGCTTATTTTTTTTAATATTTTTTTAATTTTTTATTTTTTATAAACATGTATTTTTATCCCCAGGGGTACAGGTCTGTGAATCAGCACTCACCAAAGCACATACCCTCCCCAATGTCCATAACCCCACCCCCCTTCTCCCAACCCCCCTCCCCCCAGCAACCCTCAGTTTGTTTTCTAAGATTGAGTCACTTATGATTTGTCTCCCTCCCAATCCCATCTTGTTTCATTGATTCTTCTCCTATCCACTTAAGCCCCCATGTTGCATCACCACTTCCTCATATCAGGGAGATCATATGATAGTTGTCTTTCTCTGCTTGACTTATTTCGCTAAGCATGATACGCTCTAGTTCCATCCATGTTGTCGCAAATGGCAAGATTTCATTTCATTTGATGGCTGCATAGTATTCCATTGTGTATATATACCACAACTTCTTTATCCAGTCATCTGTTGATGGGTATTTAGGTTCTTCCCATAGTTTGGCTATTGTGGACATTGCTGCTATAAACGTTCGGGTGCACGTGCCCCTTTGGATCACTACATTTGTATCTTTAGGGTAAATACCCAGTAGTGTAATTGCTGGGTCATAGGGAAGTTCTATTTTCAACATTTTGAGGAACCTCCATGCTGTTTTCCAGAGTGCCTGCACCAGCTTGCATTCCCACCAACAGTGTAGGAGGGTTCCCCTTTCTCCGCATCCTCGCCAGCATCTGTCATTTCCTGACTTGTTGATTTTAGCCATTCTGACTGGTGTGAGGTGATATCTCATTGTGGTTTTGATTTGTATTTCCCTGATGCCGAGTGATATGGAGCATGATTTCAAAAAACTTACTACCTATATTATCTTCTAGGAGTTTTGTAATTTCATGTCTCACATTTAAATCTTAATCCATTTTGACTTAATTTTTAATATTGTATATGAATGTTGTCCAATTTCATTCTTTTCAGTATAGCTGTCCAATTTTTCAAGCATATTTTATTGAAGAGACTGTCTTTTCCCCATTATATATTCTTTCCTCTATGTTATAGATTAACTAGCCACATAAGCATGGGTTTATTTTGGGCTTTCTATTATAACCCATTGATTTATGTGTCTATCTGTGTACTAGTTCAATACTCTTGATTACAACAGATTTGTAGTGTATGATGAAATCTGGGATTTCAAAATAAGAAAGAAGTGATGTGTCCATCTCTGTTCTTCTTTCTCAAGATTGATTTGGCTACTCAAGGTCATTGTGTTTCCTTACAAATTTTCAAATGATTTGTTATAGTTCTGAGAAAAATGTTATTGGTATTGTCATAAGGATTATATTAAGTCTGCAGATTGCATTTGTAGTAGTATCTATTTATGTTTGTGTATTCTTTAATTTCTTTCACCAATGTTTTATAGTTTTCAGATTATAGATCTTTCCTCTCCTTGGTTAAATTTATCCTAGGTATTTTGTTCTCTTTGAATCAATTGCAAATATAATAGATTTCTTAATTTCTCTTTTTCTGATATTTCTTTATTAGTGTACAGAAACACAACTGGTACTCTTTACTAACTTTGCATCCTACAAACTGAATAAATTCATTTATCTCTTCTAACAGTGTTTTGTTCAAGTCTTTAGTATTTTCTTTTTTTTTTACTGTGTTATGTTAGTCACTATAAAATACATCATTAATTTTGAAGCAGTGTTCCAAGACTCATTGTTTATGTACAACATCCAGTGCTTCATGTGATACATGTCCTCCTTAGAGTTTTCTATGTATGGTATTATAATGTCTGCAATTGACAGCAGGTGAACTCATCCCTTTCCAATCTGGATAACTTATGTTTCTTTTTCTTTTCTGATTACTCTGTCTAGGACTTACAGTACTGTGTTGGCAAAGAAGTGGCAAAGTGGATATCTTTGTCTTGTTCCAGATCTTTGATAAAAAGCTCAGTGTTTCGCAATTGAATATGATGTCAGCTGTTCTGTTGTTGTCATTGCTTACTTTTTTTTTTGTTTTCTTTTCTTTTGTTTTATTATATAACCTTTGCTCTGTTGTGGCATGTTTCTTCTAAAACCACTTTGTATAGTCTTTATTATGAATGCATGTTTTTGATATGAATGAGTTTTTAAATGCTTTTTCTGTACCTATTCAGATGATTATATAATTTTTATTCTTTGTTTTCTTGATATGGTGTATCTCATTAATTGAATTGAAAATATTGAACAATCCTTCCATCAACTTGATCATGGTGAATGATCATTTTAATACATTGTTAAGTGTGATTTATTAATATTTTGTTGAGGATATTTGCATCTGTTTTTATCAGGGATATCAGCCTATAGTTTCATTTTTTGTAGTGTCTTTGTCATGTCTTGCTATCGAGGTAATGTTGGCTTGATTTAATGAATTTGGAGGTTTTACTTCCTCTTCTGTTTTTGAAATCATTAAAATAAGTATTAACTTCTCTCTAAATGTTTAGTAGAATTAACCTGTGGAGCTAGTTAGTCTCAGACATTCATTTGGAGGTTGTATTCCTTTTTCAATTTATTCCTCATTATTTTTTTAAACTATAGTTGACACACAATGTTACATTAGTTTTAGGTATACACCATTGTGATTTGACAATATTATATATAATATTATGCTCACCAAAATTATAGCTACCAACTGTTCCCATACATCACTATTTTAATAGTGATGGCTATTTGGCTATACTTCTTATGTTGTATCTTGTATTATCATAATGGTAAGTTTATACATCCCATTCCCACTCATCTCTTCAGTCCAATCTCCTGTCCCCCATGTTAAAAATAGAAATACTATATGATCAGATAATTCCAATATTCGTTATTTACCCAAAGAAAACAAAAATACTAATTTAAAAAGATACATGAATTCCTGTATTTATTGAAGCATTAATAACAATAGCCAAGATATGGAAGCACTCTAAGTTTTCATCAGTAGATTAAGAGTTAGCAGAAATATATGTGTGCGTCTGTGTGTGTGTGTATATATATATATACACATACAAATATATATAAGAAATAAGATATATAATAAGATATAAGATATGAGAAATATATATTATATATAATATATAGAGATACAGAGATATACAATAAGATGTAAGATATAAGAAATATATATTATACATAACATAGATATAGATATCACTATAGAGATATAGGAAATATATCTCTATATATCTTATATAGCAATATAAGATATATAGTGATAAATAGAGAGATATATAGATATATTTAGATATAAGAAATATATATTATATATGAGAGATATAGATATTGATATAGAGATATAGTAAATATATCTCTATATATCTCTATATATCTTATATACAGATATAAGATATATAGAGATATATTGATATAAGGTATAGAGATATATAGAGACATACTATATCTCTATATCATATCAATATTGATATTGATAAATCTATATATCTATATTAAATATATTTCTATCACTATATCTTATATCTATCTATATATCTATATATCAGTAATTAATCACATCAAATTTTCTATTTCTTCCTAACTCAGTTTTGGAAGATTGTTTTAGGAATATATATATATATATATATATATATATATATTTATATATTAGGAATATATATTTTTTATTTTTTATTTTCTGGCCTTGTGTTCTCATATTTATGTTTTTAATCCATTTGTGTTAATTTTTATAAATGGTATACATAGGGGTCTGATTGTGTTCTTCTGCATGTGGTTACCTAGTTTTCCCAGCACCATTTGTTGAAGATACTACCCTTTCCCCACTGCTTACCCTTGGTGCTTTTTCATATGTGACTTTATATGTGGATGTTTATTTCTGAGCTGTTGACCCTGTCCATTAGTCTATGTGTATATTTTTATTCCAGTACTATACTCTGTTGTTTACGATAGTTTTGTAGTATAGCTTGAAAACATGAAGTTTGGTTAATCGAGTTTATCTATCTATCTATCTATCTATCTATATTTGTTTATTTATATTTATTTATCTGGATTGTTTTGGCTATTCAGGGTATTTTGTGGTTCCATAGAAAACTAAGATGGATTTTTTTTTAACTTCAGTGGAATTCTATTTGAATTTTATTTATTTATTTTTTTAAAGATTTCATTTATTTGACAGACAGAGATCCCAAGTAGGCAGAGAGACAGCCAGAGAGTGAGGAGGAAGCAGGATCCCTGCTAGCAGAGAGCCTGATGTGGGGCTGGATCCCAGAACCCTGGGATCATGATCTGAGCCAAAGGCACAGGCCTTAACTCACTGAGCCACCCAGGTGCCCCATGAATTCTAATAGGAATTGTACTGAATTTATAGATGGTATAGCTACTAGGTGCTTTTTAAATAGTTGCCCTTCTGATCCATGAACATGGAAAATCTTTTTATATGATTGTATCTTCTTCAAATTATTTAATGAAACTGTTATAGTTTTGTTTGAGCATTTTTAAATCTCCCTTGTTAAATTAATTCCTAAATATTTTATTTTATTTTTTTTGGGTGACAGTGTAAAAAGGATTTTTTAAATTTATTTTACAGACATTAGTGTTTAAAAACACATATGATATCTGCATTTTCATTTTATCCTGCAAACTTACTGAAATCATTGATTAGTTCCAATACATTTTTGACTGAGTCTCTAGGGTTTACTACATATATTATCACTTCATCAAGAAATAACTTACATCTTACTTTCCAATTTTAATGCCTTTCATTTCTTTGCCTTGTCTCAATGGTCTAACCAAGACTTTTCATATTTTGGTGAATAGGGCGGGGAGTATTAGCAACCTTGTCTTCCTCCTGATCTTAAAGGATAATTTATTATTTTTTAAAACTGAGCAGAATGTTAGCTGTATCTATTTTCTTTTTTGTTTAATTTTATTTCTTTATTTGACAGACAGAGATCACAGGTTGGCAGAGAGGCAGCCAGAGAGAGAGGAAGGGAAGGTGGCTTAATTTCCTTTTATACACAATTTGTTAAGGGTTTTATCTAGGAAAGATTTTGTATTTTGTCAAATGTTTTCTATATTTGTTGAGATTACATGTTTTTATTTTTCTGCCTATTAATGCACATTATTACATATGTTGATTTGCCAATGCCGAACCATTTCAGTTTCCTGGATAAATCCTACTTGATCATTGGTATGATACTTTTAATGTGTTGTTGAATTTGATTTGCTAGTGTTTTGTTGATAATTTTTTATCTATATCCCGTAGGGATAGTTTTGTAGTTTTCTTTTTCTCTTATGTTCTTATCTAAATTTGATATCAGTGCAATGTTACATTGCTAAAATGATTTCAAAGTTGGATGGTCCTCAAGTTTCTGAAGAATTTTAGAGGATTGGTATTAATTCTTCCTTGAATATTTGGAGAAATTTACCAGTGCAATCAACTGTTCCTGGGCTTTTCTGCTTGAGGAGTATTTTTAGTTGCTTTAATTTGTTTTAATTATAGATTCAATTTCCTTGCTTCCTTGTTATTTAATTGTACAGATTATTTTGTCATGATTTGTTTTCATTGTATGTTTCTATGAATGTATTTACTTCTTCTATGCTATCCAAATTTCTGGCATTTTAACTTCTTTTTCTAATTTAATTTTTTTTCAGTGTTCCAAGATTCATTGTTTACCACACCCAGTACACCATGCAATATGTGCCCACCTTAATATGCACTACGAGGCTCACACATAATCCCACCCTCTCCCCTTTAAAACCCTGCTTGTTTCTCAGAGTCCACTGTCTCTCATGGTTCACCTCCTTCTTTGATCTCCCCCACTTTAATTTGCCTTTCCTTCTCCTAATGACCTCGATCTTATTCCTTATGTTTTATTTGTTGTTTCCTGTCTTGTTAATCTTTGCCATTATAACTGCTATAAGGCGTTATCTCAGTGTGGTTTTGATTTGAATTTCCTTGATGGTTAATGATGATGAACTTTGTTCATGTGTCTGCTACACATTTGTATGTCTTTGAGAAATTACAGAACACTGATGAAAGAAGTTGAAGAAAACACAAAAAGATGGAATATCATTCCATGTCATGGATTGGAAGAAAAAAAATTGTTACAACATCTATACTGCCCAGATCAATCTGTACTTTCAATGCATTCCTGATCAAATACCACTGGCATTTTTCAAACTGCTGGAACAAACAATCCTAAAATTTGTATGGGACCAGAAGAGACACTGGATTGCTAGGGAAAGGTTGAAATGTTGGAAAAGAAAAACAGGGGGACAAGATGGCAGGGAAGTAGTAGGAGGCGCCTTTTCAACCTGTACCCCCAAAGTGAGCTGATTACTTACCAAAGAACTCCGATCACCCATGAAATCAGCCTGAGGTCAGAATTATACACCTCTGGATCTCTACAAGGGCAGAAGATGCCAGTGGGCAGGTAAAGTGGAGTGGGAATGGCGGACTGATATCAGAAGATAAACAAAAGGGGGAGGGAGCCACCAGAGGTGACCAGTTGGAAAGTAATACCCCCAATATGAGCGAGAGTGCCCTTCAACTGGGGACTAGCATTAACTTGGAGACAGGTTGAAAGCACTCCAAAAGATCGAAGGATCATGGGGGGGGGATTGTGGGAATCAGGGTGGCTAGGGACAGGGGCTTAAGTCCCTGGTCCCAGGACAGCCTCCCCTGGTGCTGAGCCAGAGAGAGTGTGGTGGAGAAACCAGGTCTTGGTCCATAAGCAGCCAGCGCGCCCAAGAACTCATGGGGTCTGGCTCCTGTGAGGGGATGGGAGCCCCGCCAGATGGCAGAACACGTAAGCCCTGCTATAGAGCCTGAGATGCGCGTGCCCCACATCATTCCCTGAGAGACATAAAAAAGCCCAGCCGGCGCCCTTTGATACACGCCATTGTTTCAGAGCCTAAGATGCGTTCACCAAACTCTTCACCCAGGGAGGTGCACAAAGGCCCAGCCTGGTACTTTCGGACCTGCACCCTGTTCTCAGAGCCTGAGACCTGTGCATGACCCACAGCCTCCCCTGAAACTGGTGTGCGCAAGCCAGGCACTCTTATACCTAGAAAGACCAGGAACTCCCAGCCTGGGCCAGAGGGAAAATCTCAGTGTGTGATTGCTGCTTGGAACCTCTCTGGCGGTCTGGAGCTACCCAGACAACGGCCACTGCTATGGCCTTGGGTATAAGCAAAAGATCCTGCATCCTCAGGGACCGCGACTTGGAGCCTACTCTGCCAGTGACCAAGGGGGAACATATTTGGACTCTGCAGCCATACTGAGGCTTCTCTCTGAGAAGGAGGCCAGGGTGAAATTTGTTTCCCTCTAAAACTACAAAAACCATCAAAAGCGGTAAAGGTGAGAGGAAAAAAAAAAAGTGAACAAACATAAAAACAGCCAGAGAACAAAAGCCTGAAAAAAAACCAGTTTCCTCGGAGCCCACCCCCTTGAAGGGGGAGGACATAATTCAGGGAACATAATTGACTGAAAATCCACATGGCAGTCTCCCTCCCCCAGAAAACAAACCAAGAAAAAAAAAAAAAGGATGACTAGAGAACAACTAATAATTCATAGGACAACTTTTATTTTTAACTCGTTCCCACTATTCTGGTTCATTTTTTTATATAGATAATTTTTTAACCTATTTACCATCACAGTGAGCTGTACAGTACATCAAATTCCATAATAACCTTCTGAACTGAACTTTTGATACATACACTTGAGTTTTTCTTTTGCATTTCTATTTTTTTAATTCCTTTTCTTTTTAAATTTTAGCTTAGTATAAACTAGTTTACTCCTTTTTATTTTTATTTTCTAATATTCATATAGAGTTAAACTTCAAAGTAATCCCCTTTCCCCAATCAATACTACCCCTATAGGTAAACCAATTTTTAATCCTCTTTTATCTTAGGAAAGTTGAGTCCTTTAACAAAGATATCAAGAAACATGCAGAAAGAATCAAAAAAACCTTCCTTGCCCACACTAAGAATTATAACCACTCCCATCTTTTTCTTCCACCAGTGTTACTGTGTTTTTGTGTTTGTCCTGATAGTATATAAATCTTACACTTGGGGTTCTTTTTGATGAGGTTCTTCGTTATTTGCATATATATATTTTTTTCTCTTTCATTTACTTTTTAAAAATTAATTTATTTATTTTCAGCATAACAGTATTCATTATTTTTTCACCACAACCAGTGCTCCATGCAATCCGTGCCCTCTATAATACCCACCACCTGGTACCCAAACCTCCCACACCCCCGCCACTTCAAACCCCTCAGGTTGTTTTTCAGAGTCCATACTCTCTTATGATTCACCTCCCTTTCCAATTTGCCCCAACTGCCTTCTCCTCTCTAACTCCCCATGTCCTCCATGCTATTTGTTACGCTCCACAAATAAGTGAAACCGTATGATAATTGGCTCTCTCTGCTTGACTTATTTCACTCTGCATAATCTCTTCCAGTCCTGTCCATGTTGCTAAAAATTTGGGTATTCATCCTTTCTGATGGAGGTATAATACTCAATAGTGTATATGGACCACATCTTCCTTATCCATTCGTCCGTTGAAAGGCATCTTGGTTCTTTCCATAGTTTGGTAACTGTGGCCATTGCTACTATAAACATTGAGGTACAGATGGCCCTTCTTTTCACTATATCTGTTTCTTTGGGGTAAATACCCAGGAGTGCAATGGTAGGGTCCTAGGGAAGTTCTATTTTTAATTTCTTGAGGAATCTCCACACTCTTCTCCAAAGAGGCTGCACCAACCTGCATTCCCACCAACAGTGGAAGAGGGTTCCCCTTTCTCCACATTCTCTCCAACACATGTTGTTACCTGTCTTGTTAATTTTGGCCATTCTAACTGGTGTAAAGTGATATCTCAATGTGGTATTACTTTGAATCTCCCTGATGGCTAGTGGTGATGAACATTTTTTCATGTGTCTGATAGCCATTTGTATGTCTTCATTGGAGAAGTGTCTGTTCATATCTTCTGCTCAATTTTTGATATGATTGCCTGTTTTGTGTGTGTTGAGTTTGGGGAGTTCATTATAGATTCTGGATATCAACCTTTTGTCTGTACTCTTATTTGCAAATATCTTCTCCCATTCCATGGGTTGCCTTTTTGTTTTTTTGAGTGCTTCCTTTGCTGTGCAGAAGCTTTTGATTTTGATGAAGTCCCAAAAGTTCATTTTTGCTTTTTTTTTTCCTTTGCCTTTGTAGAAATATCTTGAAAGAAGTTGCTGTGGCTGATATCAAAGAGATTACTGCCTATGTTCTCCTTTAGGATTCTGATGGATTCCTATCTCACATCGAGGTCTTTTATCCATTTTGAGTTTATCTTTGCTTACGGTGAAAGAGAACGGTCGAGTTTCATTCTGCTACATATAGCTGTCCAGTTTTCCCAGCACCATTTATTGAAAAGACTGTCTTTTTTCCACTGTATATTTTTTTCCAGTTTTGTCGAAGATTATTTGACCATAGAGTTGAAGGTCCATATCAGGGCTCTCTAGTCTGTTCCACTGATCTATGTGTCGGTTTTTATGCCAGTACCATGCTGTCTTGGTGATCACAGTTATGTAATAAAGCTTGAAATCAGGTAACATGATGCCCCCAGTTTTTTTTTTTTTCAACATTTCCTTAGCGATTTGGGGTCTCGCTGATTCCATACAAATTTTAGGATTATTTGCTCCAGCTCTTTGAAGAATACCGGTGGAATTTTGATCGGAATGGCATTAAAAGTATAGATTGCTCTAGGCAGTATAGACATTTTAACAATGTTTATTCTTCCAATCCAAGAGCATGGAATGGTCTTCCATCTTTTTGTCTTTTCTTCAATTTCTGTCTTGAGTGTTCTGTAGTTCCTCAAGTACAGATCCTTCACCTAATTGGTTAGGTTTATTCCCAGGTATCTTATGGTTCTTGGTGCTATAGTAAATGGAATCGATTCTCTAATTTCAATTTCTGTATTTCCATTGTTAGTGTATAAGAAAGCTACTGATTTCTTCACATTGACTTTGTATCCTGCCACGTTGCTGAACTGCTGTATGAGTTCTAGTAGTTTGGGGGTGGAGACTTTTAGGTTTTCCATATAAAGAATCATGTCATCTGCGAATAGAGAGTTTGACTTCTTCATTGCCAATTTGGATACCTTTTATTTCTCTTTGTTGTCTGATTGCTGTTGCTAGGACTTCTAATACTATGTTGAGTAAGAGTGGTGAGAGTGGGCATCCTTGTCTTGTTCCTGATCTCAACAGGAAGGCTGGAAGCTTTTTCCCATTGAGGATGATATTTGCTATTAGTCTTTCATAGATAGGTTTGATGAACTTCAGGAATGTTCCCTCTATCCCTGTACTTTGAAGCTTTTTAATCAGGAACGGATGCTGGATTTTGTTAAATGCTTTTTCTGCATCAATTGAGAGGACCATGTGGTTCTTCTATCTTCTCATATTAATTTGTTCTATCACATGGATTGATTTGTGAATGTTGAACCATCCTTGTAGCCCAGGGATGAATCCCACCTGGTCATGGTGGATAATCTTTTTAATGGGCTCTTGGATCCTGTTTGCTAGGATCCTGTTGAGAATCTTAGCATCCATATTCATCAGTGATATTGGTCTGAATTTATCCATTTTGGTAGGGTCTTTGCCTGGTTTGGCAATCAGGGTCATGCTGGCTTCATAGAATGAGTCTGGAAATATTTCTTCTGCTTCAATTTTTTGAAATAGCTTCAGGAGAATAGGTGTTATTTCTTCTTTGAAAGTTTGGTAGAATTCCCCAGGGAACCCTTCAGGTCCTGGGCTCTTGTTTTTCGGGAGGTTTTTGATCACTGTTTCAATCTCGTTACTAGATATCGGTCCATTCAGGTTGTCTATTTCTTCCTGGTTCAATTTTGGGAGTTTATAGTTTTCCAGGAATACATCCATTTCATCTAGGTTGCTAAGCTTATTGACATAACTGTTGATATTAACTTCTGATGATTATTTCTACTTCCTTGGTGTTGTTTGTGATCTCTTCTATTTCACTCATAATTTTATGAATTTGTGCTTTCTCTCTTTTCTTTTGGATTAGTGTGGCCAATGGTTTATTGATCTTGCTGATTCTTTCAAAAAACAAGCTTCTAGTTTCATTGATATGTTCTACTGTATCTCTGGTTTCTACCTCACCGATCTCAGCTCTAATCTTGATGATTTCCCTTCTTAAGTGTGGAGTTGGTTTGATTTGTTGTTGATTATCCAGTTCTTTAAGGTATAGAAACAGCTGTTGTATTCTGGATTTTTCAATTTCTTTGAGGGAGGCTTGGTTGGCTATGAATTTCCCCCTTAGGACTGCCTTTGCTGTATCCCATAGATTTTGGATCGAAGTGTCTTCATTCTGATTGGTTTCCATGAATTGTTTCAGTTCTTATTTGATCTCCTGGTGGATCCAAGCATTCTTAAGAAAGGTGGTCTTTAGCTTCCAGGTGTTTGAGTTCCTTCTGAACTTTTCCTTGTGCTTGAGCTCCAGTTTCAAAGCATTGTGATCTGAGAATGTTCAGGGAATAATCTCAGTCTTTTAGTATCTGTTGAGTCCTGATTTGTGACCCATATGTGGTCTATTCTGGAGAAGGTTCCATGTGCGCTTGAGAAAAATGAGTATTCTTTTCTTGTAGGGTGGAATGTTCTGTATATATCTATGAGTTCCATCTGGTCCAATGTGTCATTCAATGCTCTTGTTTCTTTATTGATTTTCTGCTTCGATCATCTATCTATTTCTGAGACAGGCGTGTTAAGATCTACTACTATTAATGTATTCATATCAATATGATTTTAGCTTGATGAACAGTTTTCTTATGTAGTTGGCTGCTCCCATTTGGGGGGCATATATATTTACAATTGTTAGACCATCTTGGTGGATAGTCCCTTTAAGGATTATGCAGTGTCCTTCTGTATTTCTGACTATAGTCTTTAGTTTAAAATCTAATATATCTGATATGAAAATCACAACCCCAGTCTTCTTTTAAGGCCCATTGGCATGAAAAATGCTTCCCCATTCCTTTACTTTCAGTCTGGGTGTATCTTTAGGTTCAAAATGGGTCTCTTGTGGACAACGTATGGATGGGTCCTGTCGTTGTATCCAATCTGCCACCCTGTTCCATTTTACGGGCGCATTTACGCCATTCCCATTGAGAGTGATTTTGGATAGATACGTTTTTATTGACATCGAGTTACCTTTGAAGTCTTTCTTTTGGTAGATTGTCTCTATATTTCTGTTCAATTCTATTCTTATAATTTTTCCTCTTTTATAGAACCCCCCTTAATAGTTCCTGCAGTGTCGGCTAGGTGGTTGCATAATCTTTTAAGCCTTGCCAGTCTTGGAAACTCTTTATCTCTCTGTCCATTTTGAATGTCAGTCTTGCTTGATAAAGTATTCTTGGCTGCATGTTCTTCTCATTTAGTGCCCTGAATATATCTTGCCAGCCCTTTCTGGCTTGCCAGGTCTCTGTGGACAGGTCTGATATTATTCTGATGGGCTTTCCTTTGTAAGTAAGGAGTCTCTTTTTTCCCTAGCAGCTTTCAGGAGATTATACCTACAATTATAATTCCTCAATTTGACTATCAGTTGTTGTGATTTTTTTGAAATTTATAATCTTGGGTGGAAACCATTCAACCTCTAGTACATGAATGCTGGTTCCATTCGTGAGACCGGGGAAATTTTTCATGAAGGATTTGTTCCTCTATATCTTCTAGACTTCTTTCTTTCTCCTCCCCTTCAGGAACTCCAATCATTCTGACGTTGGAAAATTTCATGGTATCATTTATTTCTCTGATTCTGTTTTCGTGGTTTCTAAGCTGTTTTTTCCAGGTTTCCTCCTGATACTTTCTCTTTATCTGTTTGTCCTCCAGATCACTAATTCTAACTTCTGTCTCAGTTACCCTAGCTTTGAGAGAGTTTAGATTAGATTGGAGCTCATAGAGAGCATTGTAAACCTCCTCCCTGGTAGCTTTATGTTCCACCCTAACATTGTGAACATCCTGTCTGGTTGCTTTCAGCTCGGCCCTAATCAATTCCATTCGGTCATCCATGGCTTTCTCCAACCTAGCTATTTCCTGGATAGTTGTTAGCCTGAGTTCTCTTTCCGACATATTGTCTATGTTGATAGCCATTAGCTCTGTTGCAGAAGGTCCACCCTCTGTATTTTTCTTCTGTTGGGCATTCCTCCTCCTAGTCATTTTGGTGGGCTATGACTGAACAGTTGTAGCTGAATGTATCTACCGTGGATCAGTCAAGGTGCACCCTGGAACACTTCTGAGCAATCAGGATTCCCCACCCAAAGGAGAGACAAAAGAAAAGAAAAAGAGAGAGAGAGACAGGAAAGAAAGGGAATATGAAAGAGAAGGTTCATCCCAGATGGGCCCCAAGGTAGGATTTTTGAAGTAGACAAACAAAAACAGACAAACAAAAAGACTGATACATGTATATGACATGTGAAAAAAAAAACATATATATATGCAAATAAAGGAAGAACTTCGTCAAAAAGAACCCAAAGTATAAGATTTATATGCTATCAAGACAAACGCAAAAACACAGAAACACTGGTAGAAGAAAAAGATGGGAGAGTGGTTATAAATTCTCAGTATGTGCGATGAAGGTTGATTCTTCCTGGATGTATCTTGAGATCTTTGTTAAAGAAGTCAACTTTCCTAAGATAAAGGGGGATTAAAAATTGGCTTACCTATAGGAATAGTATTGATTGGGGAAAGGGGATTACTTTGAAGTTTAACTCTATATGAATATTAGAAGATAAAAATTCAAAGGAATAAACTAGATTAAAGTAAACTAAAATTTAAAAAAAGGAACTAAAAAAATATAAATGCAAAAGAAAAACATAGGTGTATGTATCAAAAAGTTAATGCTAGAAGGTTATTATGGAATTTGATATACAGGACAGCTCGCTGTGATGGTAAATAGGTTAAAATAATTACCTAGGTGTAAAAAACAAAAATGAACCAGAATAGTGGGAATGAGTGAAAAATAAAAGTTTTCCTATGAAGTAGTGGTGGTTCTCTTGTAGTCCTTTTTTTTTTTTTTCTTTCTTGGTTTGTTTTCTGGGGGAGGGGTCTGCCACATGGGTTTTCAGTCAATGATCTTCCCTGAGTTAAGTCCTCCCGCCCCCCTCAAGGGGGTGGGGTCTGAGGAAACTTTTTTTTTTAGGCTTTTGTTCTCTGGCGGTTTTTATGTTTGTTCACTTTTTTTTTTTCTCTCACCTTTACCGCTTTTGATGGTTTTTGTAGTTTTAGAGGAAAACAAATCACAGCCTGACCTCCCTCTCAGAGAGGAGCCGCAGCCTGGCTGCAGAGCCTAAATAAGATCCCCTTGGCCGCTGGCAGAGCAGGTTCCAAGTCGCGGTCCCTGGGGATGCAGGATCTTTTGCTTGTACCCAAACCCATGGCAGTGGCGGCTGTCTGGGCAGCTCCAGACTGCCAGAGAGGTTCCAAGCAGCAATCACACACTGAGATTTTCCCTCTGGCCCGGGCTGAGAGTGCCTGGTCTTTCTGGGTCTTAGAGCGCCCAGCTTGCACGCACCAATTTCAGGGGAGACTGTGGGTCCCGCGTGGGTCTCAGGCTCTGAGAATGGGGCGCAGGTCTGAAAGCACCAGGCTGGGCCTTCCGCACACCTGTCTGGGGGGAGAGTTTGTTGCAGGCGTCTTAGGTTCTGAAACAATGGCACGTATCATAGGTCACAGGCTGGGCCTTTGTACCTCTCTCAGGGGAGTACCTCAGGCTCTATAGCAGGTCTCGCGCATTCTGCCACCCAGCGTGGCTCCAACCCCTCACAGGAAACGGACCCCTCGCATTCTTGGGCACGCTGGCAGCCTAGGGACCAAGAGCTGGTTTCTCCAGCGCACTCTCTCTGCCTCAGTGCCAGGGGAATCTGGCACTGTCCCTAGCCACCCTGATTCCCACAATTTCCCCCGTGATCCTTTGTTCTCTTGGAGTGCATTCCATCAGTCTCCAAGTTAATGCTGGTCCCCAGACGCAGGGCACTCTCGCTCGTATTGGGGTATCACTTTCCAACTGGTCACCTCTGGTGCCTCCCTCCCCCTTTTGTTTATCTTCTGATATCAGTCCGCTGTTCCCACTCCACTTCACTTGCCCACTGGCGTCTTCTTCCCCTGTAGAGATCCAGACATGTATAATTCTGATCTCAGGCTGATTTCATAGTGATCGGAGTTCTTTGGTAGGTAATCAGCTCACTTTGGGGTACAGGTTGAAAAGGCGCCTCCTCCTACTTCCCCACCATCTTGTCCCCCTCTTCTCATATACTTTCATCAGTTCTTATTGTTCGTCTGTTTTTGTTTGTCTACTTCATAAATCTTACCTTGGGGCCCATTTGGGCTGAACTTCTCTTTAATCTTTTCTTTCTTTCCTGTCTCTCTCTCTCTCTCTTTTTTTTTCTTTTTTTTTTTGTCTCTCATTTGGGTGCGGAAACCTGATTGCTCAGAAGTGTTCCAGGGTGCACCTTGACGGCATCACGGTCAATACATCCAGCTACATATGTTCATTCATCTCCCACCAACATAACAAGGAGGTGGAATACCCAACAGAAGAAAAATACAGAGGATGGACCTTCTGCAACAGAGCTAACATCTATCAACATAGACAATATGTCGGAAAGAGAACTCAGGCTAACAATTATCCAGGCAATAGCTAGGTTGGAGAAAGCCATGGATGACCAAATGGAATTGATTAGGGCTGAGCTGAAAACAACCAGAGATCATGTTTTCAATATTAGGGAAGAGCTGAAAGCTACCAGGGATGAGCTTCACAATGCTCTCAATGAGTTCCAATCTAATCTAAATTCTCTCAAAGCTAGGGTAACTGAGACAGAAGATAGAATTAGTGATCTGGAGGACAAACAGATAGAAAGGATCAGGAGGAAGCCTGGAAAAAACAGCTTAGAAACCACGAAAACAGAATCAGGGAAATAAATGATGCCATGAAACTTTCCAATGTCAGAATGATTGGAATACCTGAAGGGAATGAGAAAGAATAAAGTCTAGAAGATATAGTGGATCAAGTTCTTCAGGAAAATTTTCCCAATCTCGCGAATGAAACCAGCGTTCATGTCCTAAAGGCTGAACGGTCTCCACCCAAGATTATTCATTCCAAAAAAACACCAAGGCACCTGATAGTCAAATTGAGGAATCATAATTGTAGGTATAATCTCTTGAAAGCTGCTAAGACAAAGAGGCTCCTTACTTATAGAGGAAAGCTCATCAGAATAATGTCAGACCTGTCCACAGAGACCTGGCAAGCCAGAAAGGGCTGGCAAGATATATTCAGGGCACTAAATGAGAAGAACATGCAGCCAAGAATACTTTATCAAGCAAGACTGACATTCAAAATGGATGAAGAGATAAAGAGTTTCCAAGACTGGCAAGGCTTAAAAGGCTCAAAAGACCACTAAGCTGACACTACAGGAAATATTAAGGGGGGGTTCTAGAAAAGAGGAAAAAGCCTAAGAACAGCATTGAACAGAAATATAGAGACAATCTACAGGAAGAAAAACTTCAAAGGAAACACGATGTCAATAAAAACATATCTATCTATAATCACTCAATGTGAATGGCCTAATTGCGCCCATAAAATGGCACAGGGTTGCAGATTGGATAAAATGACAGAACCCATCCATATGTTGTCTACAAGAGAACCATTTTGAACCTAAAGATACACCCAGACTGAAAGTGAAGGGATGGAGAAGCATCTTTCATGCCAATGGGCCTCAAAATAAGGCCGGGGTAGTGATTCTCATATCAGATAAATTAGATTTTAAACTAAAGACTATAGTCAGAGATACAGAAGGACACTACATAATCCTTAAAGGGACTATCCACCAAGATGATCTAACAATTGTAAATATATATGCCCCCCAAATGGGAGCAGCCAACTACATAAGAAAACTGTTCATTAAGATAAAGTCATATTGATATGAATACATTAATAGTAGTAGATCTTAACACGCCTGTCTCAGAAATAGATAGATCATCAAAGCAGAAAATCAATAAAGAAACAAGAGCATTGAATGACACATTGGACCAGATGGACCTCATAGATATATACAGAACATTCCACCCTACAAGAACAGAATACTCATTCTTCTCAAGTGCACATGGAACCTTCTCCAGAATAGACCACATATGGGTCACAAATCAGGACTCAAACAATACCAAAAGACTGAGATTATTCCCTGAACATTCTCAGATCACAATGCTTTGAAACTGGAGCTCAATCACAAGGAAAAGTTCAGAAGGAACTTAAACACCTGGAAGCTAAAGACAACCTTGCTTAAGAATGCTTGGATCAACGAGGGGATCAAAGAGGAACTGAAATGATTCATGGAAACCAATGAGAATGAAGACACTTTGGTACAAAACCTAATGGGATACAGCAAAGTCCATCCTAAGGGGGAAATACATAGCCATCCAAGTCTCCCTTAAAAAATGGAAAAACCAAGAACACATCAGCTGTCTCTAAACCTTAAGGAACCTGAGAATAAACAACGAATCAAACCAACTCCACATATAAGAAGGGAAATCATCGAGATTAGAGCTGAGATCAATGAGGTAGAAACCAGAGATACAGTAGAATGTATCAATGAAACTAGAAGCTGGTTTTTTGAAAGAATCAGTAAGACCAATAAAACATTGGCCACACTAATCCAAAAAAAAAAAGCGAGAGAAAGCACGAATTCATAAAATTATGAATGAAAGAGAAGAGATCACAACGAACACCAAGGAAGTAGAAACAATCATCAGAAGTTATTATCAACAGTTATATGCCAATAAGCTAAGAAAGCTAAATGAAATGGATGCATTCCTGGAAAACTCTAAACTTCCAAAATTGAACCAGGAAGAAATTGACAACCTGAGTAGACTGATTAAGAAAAAAAAAAAAGTTGCAGAATTTTAAACATATAAGTAAACTTAAAAGAAAACATTATTAAATAATTTACTCTTCATTTCATATACAGAAAATGACAGAAGTGATTTTTAAAACAAAACTAAATTCTGGACGGGAAAGGGGTGGGCGATGGGTGACCTTGGTGGTGGACATTATGGAAGGCATGTGTTGCATAGAGCACTGGGTGTGGATCATAAACAGTGAATTTTGGAACACTGAAAAAATTAAACTTTAAAATTATAATAAATATAAAGACAAGTTACAATTAAAAGAATGGAAACCCATATACCCAGCAAACATTGTTAAAAAAAAGCTGAAATAGTTATTATAAGATAAAATAAGCTTCAATACAAGGAAAATTACCAGATTTAAAATGGCTATATCATACTAATAAAATGGTCATGGCAACTTGGTGATGGACTGTACACCAAGATGTACACACTACCAATTACAACTATGAGACACATAAGCAGACCCACAAATGTTGGAGATTTCAACATTCTTTTCTTGGTAAACAGTATAACAAGTAAATAACACATTAAGAAGAATATATAAAAGACTCAAACAACACCTGAAACCAGTTGAGATAACAAACATTTAAAGGACACTTCACTCAAACTTTATGTAGTAGTAAAAGGACCTAAAAAGCCAAAACAAATTTTTCCAGTGTTCCAAAATTCATGGTTTATGTCCCACACCCAGTGATCCATGTAATACGTGCCCTCCATAATTGTCACACAGTTAGACATACAGATTAGAGGAACAAAATAGAAAATCAAAAAATAGTCCCACACATAATCAATGAGTTTTGACAAAGGTGTTGGGATAATTCCATTGAGAAAGACAGTTGTTCAACAACTGAAGCACTTGGGTTTCCATATATAAAATGAAACTAAACAAAACCTCAAAGGATACTGCATTCCACATACAAAGATCAAATCACAATAGATTATAGATACGAATATAAAACTAAAATTATGAAACTTCTAGAAGAAAGCATATGAGGGAAATTTCTGTGACCTTGGTTTAGACATGAATTTCATAGGACAGAAAAAAAACCTGAACAATAAAAGTATATAATTCATAACTTGTTCTCCATCAAAATAAAATGTCAGCTCTTTAAAAAAAATACAAAGCACAATAGTAAATATAAATAATTATAAATTATTTCCAAACATAACGGAAAAATAATTTCAAATAAATTAGACTTACCTTCCTAGCAGAGAATAATAATCCATGAGACATATATATGATACTGGATCTTTCAAATAGGTTGACTACAAATGTTTGTTTACATTAGTGTTGAGAATATTGCTTTCCGTTCCTGGCATCATGCCATGTTTATTTAGAAGTTGGATATGACCAAACCTACACCTACAACGTAATAAGCCTGTACCAATGACATACTCAAAGAAAATAATTTTTGGCAAGGAAACACAGATTTAAGTGTTTATTAAGAGCAAATGATGGGGGCGCCTGGGTGGCTCTGTGGGTTAAGCCTCTGCCTTCGGCTCAGGTCATGGTCTCGGGTCCTGGGATCAAGTCCCACATTGGGCTCTCTGCTCAGCAGGGAGCCTCCTCCCTCTCTCTCTCTCTGACTGACTCTTTGCCTTATTGTGATCTCTCTCTGTCAAATAAATAAATAAAATCTTAAAAAAATAAAAGACCAAATGATGCAATGAACTAACTTACCTCCCAGGTTTTGGCAAAAGCAAAAGGACCCTGAATGGGAAGGTGGAGAGATGTAACACTGTTAAGGAAAAGAGCAGATGCAAGGAACTGTCAAACAGAAAACCTGAAATGTTACTCCTGGCACTGAACATATATGACTTAGAGACCTGAAGTAAACAGTTTGTTTATGTTTCTTAACTGTGTGATGATAATGATAGATTTATTTATTAAGCATTTTTACATGATAGCAAATATGCTCAGCTCTTTACATGCATTGACATGTATTTGGTTTAATTTCCCAAATAGCCCACTGATCTATGGATTTCTACATTCTGTAAGTATGCAAACAACATGAATGTTTTTTTCTATCTTTTTTTCAGTTTTTTAAATTAAAATTCGAGTTAGTTGACATAATATATACTGTAATATTAGTCTCAGAAGTACAATTTAGTGCTTCAAAACTTATATACAACACAGTTTTTAAATAACATGCCTACATTTAATTATCCTGATGTAGTAGAATGGATGTTTAAATCATCTTAGATTTATGGTTCTCAAACTCCAGGGAATATTTGAATGATATAAAAGTCCTGTTAATTACACTTTGAGAAACACTGTCTTGATTTGGACCTCAGTGTGTGTGTGTGTGTGTGTGTGTGTGAGTGTTTCTTTTTAATATTTCTTTTCAGTGTTCCAGGATTCATTTTTTATGTGCCACACCCAGTGCTCCATGCAATACGTGTTCTCCTTAATACCCACCACCTGGCTCACCCAACCTCCCACCCCCCACCTCTCTAAAACCCTCAGATTGCTTTTCAAAGTCTGTAGTCTCTCATGGTTCGTTTCCTCCTCCAATTTCCCCAGTTCCCTTCTCTTCTCATCTCCCCATGTCTTCCTCTGTGTTATCTCTTATTCTCCACAAATAAGTGAAACCATATGATAATTGACTCTGCTTGACTGATTTCACTCAGCATAATCTCTTCCAGTTCTGTCCATGTTTATACAAAAGTTGAGTATTCATTCTTTCTGAGGGAGGCATCATACTCCATTATATATATGTACCACTTCTTCCTTATCCATTCATCCGTTGAAGGGCATCTTGGTTCTTTCCACAGTTTGGCAACCATGGTCATTGCTGCTATGAACATTGCGGTACAGATGACCCTTCTTTTCGCTACATCTCTATCTTAGGTGTAAATACCCAATAGTGCAATTGCTGGTCATAGGGAAGCTCTATTTTTAACTTCTTAAGGAATCTCCAGACTGTTTTCAACATCATTGTTTTGATAGTCCTTCAATTCACCAATCCCCAAACGTGTTCATGTGTCTGTGTGTTTTTAATCCTGCTTTTATCTTTACTCATTTTATGATTTTGAATTGCCATTATAAATAAGTTTTGTGTTCCTCTTCTGTAAAATATACAAAATAACACTGCTTAATTTGTAATATTATTGGAAGTATTAAACAAAATATTTGTAAACTATTTGGAAAAGAATCTGGCCTATTGTTAAATGCTGTATCAATGTTCATTGTTATGTCATGTCATCATGATTTGTTTTCAATAGGAAAATATATATGTATGTTTATATGTACATACATATATATGTACCTCTTTTTTTAAGATTTTGTTTATTTATTTGACAGACAGAGATTAGAAGTAGAGAGAGAGGCAGGCAGAGAGAGAGGAAGGGAAGCAAGCTCCCTGCTGAGCAGACAGCCTGATGCTGGGCTCGATCCCAGGATCCTGGGATCATGACCTGAACTGAAGGCACAGG
Organism: Mustela erminea; assembly: GCF_009829155.1. Classification (NCBI taxonomy): domain Eukaryota; kingdom Metazoa; phylum Chordata; class Mammalia; order Carnivora; family Mustelidae; genus Mustela; species Mustela erminea. The sequence goes on from NC_045616.1 coordinate 9,136,792, forward strand.
CTTCAACCCACTAAGCCACCCAGGCACCCCTATATGTACCTCTTTAAAGCATAGTTTATGTTGATCCTGTCCCTAGTGTTGTCTAATTCCTTAGATAAGAACATTTATTTAAAACAGAGAATAATGTAAGGTCTGTCCTTTCATATTATCCTGGGACACTGTTTATTGGAGCTGTTCAAAGATTATTTGGTGCTCTGGATGACTGCATCTGTGTTTGACTTCCTATTTACAACTAATTTGTGAATTTTGTCCTCCTGACACCTAATGTGTTATGTCTTTTCCAACATCACTTGTCCAAGTCTTTGACACCAATTAGGTCTTGTAAAATTCATTTCCATTTTGATATTACCTGGAGTTAGTTCAAACCCAATATTTTTAATGGCTCAGTCCCACAAGGCAGGCCCCACTTCAGGTGCTAGTTGCAAGTATTGAGTTTTGAGGTTGCACACATTTCTTTCTGACTTGGCTACAAAGTTGGGTTTCACAACTACCTCCTCAGTTTCATTGATTTGATAGAACAACTCACATAAGTCAGAATGACGTTATACTAACAATCATAGCTTCTAAAAATGTTAAAAATGGACAACCAGATAAAGTGGCACATGGGTGAGAATGGTTCTAAACACAGAGCTTTTGTCCCCACCAAGTTGGGTTGTGCCATCCTCTTGTCATGTGTATATCTGTAGGTGTCCTAATAATACAGACTCCATCTTTGGCCCTCTCTCTTGTCCATGTTGATTTTATGACCTCTGTTGGGTTCGAGTGGGCATTTTGAAAATTAATTTAACTACTTTAGAAATGCCTGCTAAGGTTGAGATAGGAGGAACCTTGCTTTGGCTCTCCATACACTTGTGAAAGTTAATATAGTGTCTCTCCATAGGAGATGGTGATGGTGACAGAGCAGGGACTGAACTTGTGTCTCCCCAACACTGACTGCAAAACCCAACATTCTTTGGCTGCCTCCATAAGGAAAAAGAAGAAAGAAAGAAAAGAAAAAAAGCTAAAACTCTGCCTCTTCAGTAATATATTTTGTAGGATGCAGTGTGGGAGTGCTTACTAAAAAGAGGGTGATTACTACAAAAACTGGTGAACACCAGATCTAAACAGTCTGTGATAAGAAAGATCCCAATGCTGACCTTACATTGACTTTCCCCTAATTATAATGCCAAAAATCACACAAAGATATAGACTAAATATGTTAATTAGACATTTGATTCATGAAGAAGCATGACCTTTAAGTGTATAAATGCTAATAAATCCCCATCTCTACATGCTTAAACATTACCTTATTCCCACCTAAGTTTCTTTTGAAAACTCTCCCTGAACTCTTTATAGGGAGTCAGCCAAAGGACACTCCTTTGTGCTATCTCTCTTGTGCTCCAGCATAAACCCCAATGAAGCCTTCCCTGAAACTCCCCTTTGGCCTCTTGTGAATTTCTACTGCTTAGAGAGCCCAAGGGCCTGGCTTGGTATCAGCACCATGAGGTCTGTTAAATGCTAACTGTCAGTTGGACACATGTAAATCATTTTAAATGCATGGGAACAATTTGGCCTCATTATAGTTCCCCCTGCACATCCCCCTACTCTACAAAATCTGGAGACTAACGTCCAGACTTTGTAGAGAATATTATATAGCTCTGGATCATTGTTCACCTGATCATGTTGTCCGTAAGTTACCCTGAATAAAAATCAGTGTAAACTGTATGGAGTCACCTGCTTTGTCAATGGGGCGAACAGTACCCTTTCCCCCCACCTTATAACAATGTGTTAGCCAATTCAGAAATTATATAAACTCTGTCTTTTAGGGGTTTTCTGGAAGCATAGTTACATAGGTGTGATTATAGTCATTTTTTAATGAACTCACTTTTCAGCCTCTCTACCTTCTGTAGCTGGGCATGGGACAAAAAATTCCAAACTTCTAATGAGATCAGCCTTTCCTATGATCATCTCCCATCCTAAAGCTGTCTAAGAGCCAACCATTAGTCTCCTCATTAGAGAAAAGACATTCTTTTCTCACTTATCAGTCAGGAAATCCCAAGGATTTTAGGAGTTCTGTGTTAGAAATCTGGGACAAGACCAATTTTTTTTTTCATATTATACAACAAAAACAAAAGTAAAAAGAAAAAGAACTAAATATCATTTATTTCACCAGGGTTTTCTCAGAAGTTTATACAAAGCCCTGTTCAACTCAAATCTTTGAACCAGTTTCAATATTCTGTTCATTCTCTCATGGATGAGTTGAATAAACATTTGATAGATATTTATTCATTCTATCTGTGTAAGAGTCATGTAACTAACTGGAAAATTATATTATTGTAGAAGTTTATCTGATCATATATCCAACTGCATCAGATTTGAATAAGATCTGGTAAGAAAATTGAAGGTAGTATATAGACCCTGCATATAAACAATTTCCTTTCCCATATTCCTCATGCAAACCCTTGGTAGTACCACATTCTCCTTTGACCCCAGATGCCAAACAAAATTTTCAGAATATGAGATGTCACAACATAGAATACAGCCACCACCTGCGAAGCACTGGGAATTAAGTCAAATGGGTCAAAAATGTGGATTTATAGTGGAGGGAGATATACATGGGAAAAACTTTGGCTTATCTATTGTCTGAACCCATCTGGAAGAACACATTGAGGACATGGTCTCACAGAACAAAAGTGATCTGAATGGGAGGAAATAAATAATGAGACATATAAAAAATACTGTTCTAACATCATTTTACAGATATTAGGCAATGGGGAAACAGCTGTTTTACAAGAGCTCTCCAAAACAAGATGATTGAGGACACAGTAAACAAATGTTAAAATACAGAGAGTGAAAAATTAAGTAATTAAAGGACCACTTATCCATGAAGTAACTTTTACTCAGGAGTGGCTATACTCCTTTGAGTGTTCTCAGAAATGTGTGAGGAGCTCTTGTTTCTTCAAATAACTAGGAGTCAGAGGAAGATTTTGATGTTCAGTGGTCACTGGTGATAAATATCCTACATATAAAAAATATTGTTGTGCCCAAGATACCAAAATAAAGCTCTGAAAATGTCACTACTCACATCTCAATCTGTAAGATTGGGAATCTCTAATAGCATTTATGCATCTAAAAATACATAAGATATCTTATGAAAACATGTAATATTCTACATTCTAGACTATACTTATAATAGACAAACTATCAGTTTTACAAATCTCTTGACAATAGAGAAAATTATGTTTTAGATATCATTTATATTTTCTAATATTAAAGAGCTTAAATAACATTTCACTCATTAAATGGAGTTGTTTTCTTTTCTATAAAAATATTTATTTATGCCATTGATCCATTTTCATTTCTTTTGAGATTGGAGACTATTTTTTTAATTATTTGATGTTAGTCACCATACAGTACATCATTTGTTTTTGATGTAGTCTTCCGTGATTCATTGTTTGAGTATAACACCCAGTGCTCCTTGCAATATGTGCCCTCTTTAATACATATTAGTGGGCTACCCTATCCCAAAGCCCTTCCCCTCTGAACACTCAAGTTTTATCCTGGAGTCCATAGTCTCTCATGATTCTTCTTCCCCCTGATCCCTCCCCCCTTCATTTTCCTTTCCCCTTCTTTACATTGCATCTGTATCTTCAGCATAAATACCCAGTAGTGCAGTTGCTGGGTCATAGGGTAGATCTACTTTTAACTTTTTTTAGGAACCTCCACACTGTTTCCTGAAGTGGCTGTACCAACTTGCATTCCCACCAACAGTGTAAGAGGGTTACCTTTTCTCCACAACCTGTCCACCAACAATTGTTGTTTCTTGCCTTTTTAACTTTTACCATTCTAACTGGTGTGAGGTCGTACCTCAATGTGTCTTTTAAGGGTTTATTTATTTATTTGAAAGAGAGAGAGAATGAGAGGGAGAGAGCACAAGAGAGGGGAGGGTCAGAGGGTAAAGCAGACTCCCTGTTGAGCAGGGAACCTGATACAGAACTTGATCCTAGGACTCCAAGATCATGACCTGAACTGAAGGCTGTCACTCAACTGACTGAGCCACCCAGGCATCCTCAGTGTGGTTCTGATTTGAATTTACCTGGTAGCTAATGATGGTGGACATTTTTTCATGTGTCTCTTAGCCATTTGTGTCTTCTTTAGAGAAGCGTCTGTTCATGTTTTTTGCCCCCCCCCCTTTTTTTTTTTTGAATTGATAATTTGTTTTCTGGGCGTTGAGTTTGAGAAGTTCTTTATAGATCTTGGATACCAGCCCCTTATTGGTAGTGTTATTTCCAAATATCTTCTCCCATTCATGGGTTCCCTCTTTGTTTTGTTGACTGTTTTCTTTGCTGTGCAGAAGCTTTTTATCTTGATGAAGTCCCAAAAGTTCATTCTTACTTTTGTTTCCCTTATCTTTGGAGATGTGTCTTGAAAGAAGTTGCTGTGGCCAATGTCGAAGAGGTTACTGCCTATGTTCTCCTCTATGATTTTTATGGATTCCTGTCTCACATTAAGGTCTTTTATTCATTTGGAGTTTATCTTTGCATATGGTGTAAGAGAATGGTCGAGTTTCCTTCTTCTGTATATAGACATTTGAGACTATTTATGAAACAAGTAACAAAATGGTTTTACAAGATTACTAGTGCAGCTACAGACTAATAAGCACAGCTGCAAAGTTTTATTCAACCATTTTTCCCCTTTGCCTTTAAATATATATATAATATATATTATATATATTATTAATATTCCATTATATAGATAATATTCCAGTAGTAATATTCCATTATATATGTAAAATATAAAATATAAAATATTATATATCTATATATGATGTATTTATATTTTATATTATATATAAAGTATATATAATTATAAATAAATATAAATCATATTTATATTTGTATAAAATATATAAAATATAAATATATTATATATTTATTATATATATTATATTTATTATAAATAAATATAAAATCATATTTATATTTGTATAAAATATATAAAATATAAATATATTATATATATTTATTATATATATTATATTTATTTATAATTATATATTATATAAATATATAATATAAATTATATATAAATATATAATATATAAATATTTTATATAATATAGATTATATTATTATATTATATTTATATAATATAAATAAATTATATTATATATTATAGATATATAATATATTTATATTTTATATTTTAATTTATATTTCATATAATATTTTTATATTTTATATTTGATAAAATATAATTATATTTTATTTATAATTTTATTTAATATAAATAAATTATATTATATTCATGTGTCTGTTAGACATTGGTATGTCTTTATTGGAGAAGTGTCTGTTCATGTTTTATGCCCATTTTGGGTCATGGTTATCTGTTTTGTGTGTGTTGGGTTTGAGGAGTTCTTTAGACATCTTGGATATCAGCCCTTTGTCTGTACTGTCACTTGTGAATACCCTCTCCCATTCCATGGGTTGCCTCTTTGTCTTTTGGACTGCTTCCTTTGCTATGCAGAAGCTTTTGATCTTGATGATGTCTCAAAAGTTCATTTTCCCTTTTGTTTTTTTGCCTTTGGAGACATGCCTTGAAAGAAGTTGCCGTGGTTATTGTAAAAAAGGTTACTGCCTATATTCTCCTCTATGATTCTGATGAATTCCTGCCACATCTTGACGTCTTTTATCCATTTCGAGTTTATCTCTGTGTGTGGTGTAAGAGAATGGTTGAGTTTCATTCCTCTATACATAGCTATCCAATTTTCACAGCACCATTTATTGAAGAGACTGTCTTTTTTCCACTGGACATTTTTTCCTGCTTTGTCAAAAATTATTTGACCACAGAGTTTACATTCCATATCTGGACTCTTTACCCTGTTTCACTATTCTATGTGTCTGCTCTTGTGCCATTACCATGTTCTTTCTCTTGGTGATCAGAACTTTGTAGTAAAGCTTGAAGTGAGGAAATGTGATGCCCCCAGTTTTGTTTTTCTTTTTCAACATTTTCTTAACAATTTAGGGTCTCTTCTGGTTCCATAAAAATTTTAGGATTGTTTGCTCCAGCTCTTTGAAAATGCCGGTGGAATTTTGCTCAAGTGACACTGGAAGCATAGATTGCTCTAGGCAGTATAGACATTTTAACAATATTTACTCTTCTGATTAAAGAGCATGGAGTGGTCTTCATCTTTCTGTGTCTTCTTCAATTTCTTTCATCAGTTTTCTGTAGTTCCTGGAGTACAGATCCTTTACCTCTTTGGTTAGGTTTATTTCCAGATATCTTATGGTTCTTGGTGCTATAGTACATGAAATCAATTCCCTAATTGTCCTTCTTATATTTTCATTGTTAGTATATAGAAAGCAACTGATTTCTGTACATTGACTTTGTATCCAGCCACATTACTGAATTGCTGTATGAGCTCTAGTAGTGTGGGGGTGGAGTCTTTTCGGTTTTCCGTATCAAGTATCATGTCATCTGCAAAGAGAGAGAGTTTGACTTCTTCATTGCCAATTTCAATGCATTTTATTTATCTTTATGGTCTGATTATTCTTGCTAAGAATTCAAGAACTATGTTGAACAAGAGTCACGAGGGTGGGCATTCTTTTCGTGTTCCTGATCTCAAAGGGAAATCTGTCAGCTTTTCCCCATTGAGGATGATATTTGCTGTGGATTTTTTATAGATAGATTTTATGAAGTTGAGGAATTTTCTCTCTACCCCAATACTTTGAATCATTTTAATCAGGAACAGATGCTGCATCTTGTAAAATGCTTTTTCTGCATCAATTGAGAGGACCATGTGGTTCTCTCTTCTCTTATTGATTTGTTCTATCACATGATTGATTTGCAAATGTTGAACCACCCCTGAATTCCGTGGATAGATCCTACCTGGTCATGGTGGATAATCAATTTTTTTTAATTTTAACTTATTTTTTAATTTATTTTCAGTGTTCCAAAATTCATTGTTTAGGCACCAAACCCAATGCTCCATGCCATAAGTACCATCCATAATACCCAACACAAGGCTTACCCAACCTCCCCCCACCCCTCCAAAATCCAAAGATTGTTTCTCAGAGTCCACAGGCTCTCATTGTTCTTCTCCCCTACCAATTTCCCCATACTCCCTTCTCCTCATCTCTGCATGTCCTCTGTGTTACTCTTATCCTCCACAAATAAGCAAAACCATCTGATAGTTGATTCTCTCTGCTTGACTTATTTCACTCAGCATACCTGTTCCAGACCCGTCCACATTGATAAAAAATAATTGGGTATTCATCTTTTCTTATGGAGGCATAACACTCTATAGTATATATGGATCACATCTTCTTTATCCATTCTTCTATCAAAGGGCACCTTGGTTCATTCCAAAGTTTGGAGACTGTGGCCATTGCTGCTATTAACCTTGAGGAACAGATAGCCGTTCTTTTCACTACATCTGTATCTTTGGGGTAAATACACAGTAGTGCAATTGCAGGGTCATAGGGTAGCTCTATATTTAATTTCTTATTTCTCATATCTCCACAATATTTTCCAAAATGGCTGAACCAACTTTTAGTTCTTTAGAGATCTTGGATATCAGCCCTTTGTCTGTACTGTCATTTGCGAATACCTTCTCCCATTCCGTGGGTTGCCTCTTTATCTTTTGGACTGTTTCCTTTGCTGTGCAGAAGCTTTTGATCTTGTGCTATCCATCTGGTCCAGTATGTCATTTAAGCTTTTATTTCCTTGTTGATATTTTGCTTGGGTGATCTATCCATTTCACTGAAGGGAGTCTTAAAGTCGCCTACTATAATTGTATTATTTTTTGAATGAGTTTCTTTGATTTTCTTATTAATGTTTTTTGTGGTTTGCCGCTTCCATGTAGGTGCATAGATATTTAAAATTATTAGATCTTCTTGTTGGACAGACCCGTTGAGTTTGATAAAGTTTCCTTCCTCATCTCTTATTATAGTGTTTAGCTTAAAATCTAATTCTACTGATATAAGGATTGCCACCCCAGCTTTCTTCTGATGTCCATTAGAAAGTTACATTATTTTCCATTCCCTCCCTTTAAATCTGGAGGTGTCTTTAGGCCTAAAATAAGTTTCTTATAGGCATCATATTGATAGGTTTTTGTTTTCTTATTTTTATATTTAGATAAAAAGGCCATTTTTAAAATTTTCTTTTCAGTGTAACAGTAGTCATTATTTTTACACCACACCCAGTGCTCCATGCAATCTGTACTCTCTCTAATATCCACCACCTTGTTCCCCCAACATACCACCCCCCGCCCCCTCAAGACGCTCAGGTTATATTTCAGAGTCCATAGTGTCTCATGGTTCCGCTCCCCTTCCAATTTTCCTCAACTCCATTCTCCTCTCCATCTCCTCATGCCCTCCAGGTTATTTATTATGCTCCACAAATAAGTGAAACCATATGATAATAGACTCTCTCTGCTTGATTTATTTCACTCAGCGTAATCTCTTCCAGTTCCGTCCATGTTGCTACAAAAGTTGGGTATTCATCCTTTCTGATGGAGGCATAATACTCCATAGTGTATATGGACCACATCTTCTTTATCCATTCGTCCATTGAAGGGCATCTTGGTTCTTTCCACTGTTTGGTGACCATGGTCATTGCTGTTGTAAACATTGGGGGTACAGATGGCCCTTCTTTTCTCTACATCTGTATCTTTGGGGTAAATACCCAGGAGTGCAATGGCAGGGTCATAGGGAAGCTCTATTTTTAATTTCTTGAGCAATCTCCACACTGCTTTCCAATGAGGCTGCACCAACTTGCATTCCCACCAACAGTGTAAGAGGGTTCCCCTTTCTCCACATCCTCTCCAAAACACGTTGTTTCCTGTCTTGGTAATTTTGGCCATTCTAACTGGTGTAAGGTGGAATCTCAATGTGGTGTTACTTTGAGTCTCCTTGACGGTTAGTGATGATAAACATTTTTTCATGTGTCTGATAGCAATTTGTATGTCTTCATTGGAGAAGTGCCTGTTCATATTTTCTACCTATTTTTTTTACATGATTGTCTATTTTGTGTGTGTTGAGTTTGAGGAGTTCTTGATAGATCCTAGATATCAAGCTTTTGTCTGTACTGTCATTTGCAAATATCTTCTCCCACTCCATGGGTTGCCTCTTTCCTCTGTGGACTGTTTCCTTTGCTGTGAAGAAGCTTTTGATCTTGATGAAGTCCCAAAAGTTTATTTTCTCTTTTGTTTCCTTTTCCTTTGGAGACATATCTTGAAAGAAGTTGCTGTGGGTGATATTGAAGAGGTTACTCCATATGTTCTCCTCTAGGATTCTGAAAGATTCCTGCCTCACGTTGAGGTCTTTTATCCATTTCGAGTTGAACTTTGTGTACTGTGTAAGAGAATGGTTGAATTTTATTCTTCTGCATATAGCTGTCCATTTTCCAAGCATCATTTGTTGAATAGACTGTCTTTTTTCCACTGTATACTTTTTTCTGCTTTGTCAAAGATTATTTGACCATAGAGTTGAGGGTCCTTATATGGATTCTTTACTCTGTTCCACTGGTCTATGTGTCTGTTTATATGCCAGTACCATGCTGTCTTGGTGATCACAGCTTTGTAGTAAAGCTTGAAATCAGGTAATGTGATGCCGCCAGTTTTATTTTTCTTTTTCAACATTTCCTTAGCAATTTGGGGTCTCTTCTGATTCCATACAAATTTTTGGATTATTTGCTCCAGCTCTTTGAAGAATACCAGAGGAATTTTGATGGGAATGGCATTAAAAGTATAGATTACTCTAGGCAGTATAGACATTTTAACGTTTATTCTTCTGATCCAAGAACATGGAATGGTCTTCCATCTTTTTGTGTCTTCTTCAATTTTTTTCATGAGTGTTCTGAAGTTCCTTGGGTACAGTTCCTTTACCTCTTTGGTTAGGTTTATTCCCAGGTATCTTATGGTTCTTGGTGCTATAGTAAATGGAATCGATTCTCTAATTTCCCTTTCTGTATTTTCATTGTTAGTGTATATGGAAGCCACTGATTTCTGTAATTGACTTTTTATCCTGCCACATTGCCAATTTATGGTATGAGTTCTAGTAGTTTCGGGGTGGAGTCTTTTGGGTTTTCCATATAAAGAATCATGTCATCTGCAAATAGAGAGAGCTTGATTTCTTCATTGCCAATTTGTATACCTTTTATTTCTCTTTGTTGTCTGACTGCTGATGCTAGGACTTTTTTAAAATTTATTTTTTATTTACTTTCAGCATAACAGTATTCATTATTTTTGCACCACACCCAGTGCTCCATGCAATCCGTGCCCTCTATAATACCCACCACCTGGTTCCCCCAACCTCCCACCCACCCCCACCACTTCAAAAACCCCTCAGATGGTTTTTCAGAGTCCATAGTCTCTCATGGATCACCTCCCCTTCCAATTTCCCCCAACTCCCCTTTCCTCTCTAACTCCCCTTGTCCTCCATGCTATTTGTTATGCTCCACAAATAAGTGAAACCATATTATAAATGACTCTCTCTGCTTGACTTATTTCACTCAGAATATCTCTAGGACATCTAATACTATGTTGACCAAGAGTGATGAGAGTGGGCATCCCTGTAATGTTCCTGATATCAACGGGAAGGCTGCAAGCTTTTTCCCATTGAGGATGATATTTGCTGTGGGTCTTTCATAGATAGATATGATGAAGTTCAGGAATGTTCCCTCTATCTCTATACTTTGAATGTTTTAATCAAGAACGGATGCTGGATTTTGTCAAATGCTTTTTCTGCATCAATTGAGAGGACCATGTCGTTCTTCTCTCTTCTCTGATTAATTTGTTCTATCACATTGATTGATTTGCGAATGTTGAACCATCCTTTTAGTCCAAGGATTATTCCCACCTGGTCATGGTGGATAATCTTTTTAATGTGCTGTTGGATCCTGTTTTCTAGGATCTTGTTGAGAATCTTAGCATCCATGTTCATCAGTGATATTGGTCTGAAATTCTCCTTTTTGGTAAGGTCTTTGCCTGGTTTGGGGATCAGGGTAATGCTGGCTTCATAGAAAGAGTCTGAAAGTTTTTCTTTTGCTGCAATTTTTTTAAAAACAGCTTCAAGAGAATGTGTGTTATTTCCTCTTTGAAAGTTTGGTAGAATTCCCCAGGGAATCCATCAGGTCTTGGGCTCTCTTTTTTTGGGAAGGTTTTTGATCACAGCGTCAATCTCATTATTAGATATCGGTCTATTCAGGTTGTCAATTTCTTCATGGTTCAAATTTGGGAGTTTATAGCTTTCCAGGAATGCATCCATTTCATCTAGATTTCTTAGCTTATTGGCATATAAATATTGATAATAATTTCTGATGATTGTTTCTACTTCCTGGTGTAAGTTGTGATCTCTCTCTTTTCATTCATAATTTTATGAATCTGGGCTTTCTCTCTTTTCTTTTGGATTAGTGTGGCCAATGGTTTATCGATCTTATTGATTCTTTCAAAAAAACAGCTTCTAGTTTCGTTGACACGTTCTATTGTATCTCTGGTTTCTACCTCATTGATCTCTGCTCTAATCATGATGATTTCCCTTCCTATATGTGCAGTTGATTTGATTTGTTGTTGATTCTCAAGTTCTTTAAGGTGAAGAGACAGCTGTTGTATTCTGTATTTTTCGGTTTTTTTGAGGAAGGCTTGAATGGCTCTGTATTTCCCCCTTTGGACCGTTTTTGCTGTATCCCATTGGTTTTGGACTGAAGTGTCTTTATTCTCATTGGTTTCCATGAATTGTTTCAGTTCTTCTTTGATCTTCTGGTTGATCCAAGAGTTCTTAAGCAAGGTGGTCTTTAGCTTTCAGGTGTTTGAGTTCCTTCCGAACTTTTCCTTGAGATTGAACTCCAATTTCAAAGCATTGTGATCTGAGAATGTTCAGGGAATAATCTCAGTCTTTTGGTATCAGTTGAGTCCTGATTTGTGACCCAGTATGTGGTCTAATCTTGAGAAGGTTCCATGTGCACTTAAGAAGAATGAGTATTCTGTTCTTGTAGGGTGGAATGTTCTGTATATATCTATGAGGTCCATCTGATCCAATGTGTCATTCAATGCTATTGTTTTTTTATTGGTTTTCTGCTTCAACTATCTGTCTATTACTGATAGAGTCATGTTAAGATCTCCTACTATTACTGTATTCATATCACTATGACTCTTTATCTTGATTAATAGATTCCTTATGTAATCTTGCTTCTCCCGTATGGAGTCGTAGATATTTACAATTATTAAAACATCTTGGAGGATAGTCCCTTTAAGAATGATGTAGTGTCCATATGTATCTCTGACTACAGTCTTTAGTTTAAAGTCTAATTTATCTGGCCTTCTTTTGAGGCCCATCGGCATGAAAGATGCTTCTCCATCCCTTCACTTTCAGTCTGGTTGTATCTTTAGGTTCAAAATGGGTCTCTTGTAGATAAAATATGGATGGGTCCTGTCGTTTCATCCAGTCTGCAACCCTGTGTCATTTTAGGGGCGCATTTAGGCCATTCAATTGAGAGTGATTATTGATAGAAACATTTTTATTGATATCATGTTACCTTTGCAGTCTTTCTTTCTGTACTTTTTCTCTATATTACTGTTCAATAGGATTTTTCCTCTTTTATAGAACCCCTGATATTATTTCCTCTGTACTTAAGGAGCTTCTTTTTCCTGGCTGCTTTCAAGAGGGTCTGCCTAAAATTATAATTCTTCATTCTTACTATTAGGTGTCTTGAGGACTTTCGAGAATCTACAATCTTGGGGGGAATCCTTTCAGCCTCTAGTACATAAATGCTGGTTCCATTAACGAGATTTGGAAAATGTTCATGAAGAACTTGTTCCACTCTATCTTCTAGACGTCTTTCTTTCTCCTCCCCTTCAGGGATTCCAATAATTCTGACGTTGGAATGTTTCATGGCACCATTTATTTCCCTGATTCTGTTTTCGTGGCTTCTAAGCTGTTTGTTCCAGGCTTCCTCCTGATCCTTTCTCTCTATCTGTTTGTCCTCCAGATCACTAATTCTATGTTCTGCCTCAGTTGCCCTAGCTTTGAGAGAATTTTGATTAGATTGGAACTCATTGAGAGCATTGTGAACCTCATGCCTTGATGGCTTTCAGTTCTTCCCTAACATTCTGAACATCATCCCTGGTTGCTTTCAGTTCTGCCCTAATCAATTCTGTTTGGTCATCCATGGCTTTCTCCAACCTAGCTATTGCCTGGATAATTGTTAGCCTGAATTCTCTCTCTGATATATTGTCTATGTTGATAGACATTAGCTTTGTTGCAGAATGCCCACCCTCTGTATTTTTCTTATGTTGGGCATTCCTCCTAGTGATTTTGGTGAGAGATTACTGAACGGATATAGCTGGATATATTGACCATGGTGCCATAAAGGTGCACCATGGAACGCTTCTGAGTACTCAGGGTACCCCACCCAAACAAGAGAAAAAAGAAAAGAAAAAGAAAAAAAAGAGAGAGAGAGAGAGACAGGAAAAAAGGGAAGTTAAAAGATAAGGTTGAGCCCAAATGGGCCCCAAGGTAAGATTGACAAAGTATACAAACAAAAACAGACAAACAAAAAGACTGACAAAAATACATGACAAGAGAAAAAAAATAAAAATATATATATGCAAATAAAGGAAGAACCTTGTCAAAAAGAACCCCAAGTATAAGATTTATATACCCTCAGAACAAACACAAAAACAGAAACACTGGCAGAAGAAAAATATGGGAGAGTGGTAACAAATTCTCAGTGTGGGCGCGGAAGGTTGTTTTGATTCTCCCTGGATGTATCTTGATATCTTCTTTAAAGTACTCAACTTTCCTAAAATAGTGGGATTAAAAATTGGTTTACCTATAGAGGTAGCATTGATTGTGGAAAGGAGATTACCTTGAATTTTAACTCTATATGAATATTAGAAAATAAAATTTAAAAAGGAATAAACTAGACTAAACTAAACTAAAATTTATAAAATTATTGAAAAATAGAAATGCAAAAGAAAAACACAGGTGTATGTATCAAAAAGTTCATGTTAGAAGTTTATTATAGATTTGATGTACTGGACATCTCATTGTGATGGTAAATAGGTTAAAAATTATTTATATATAAAAAAATAAGATGAACCATAATAGTGGGAATGAGTTAAAAATAAAAGTTTTCCTATGAAGTAGTGGTTGTTTGTTGTTCTCTTGTAGTCTTTTCTTTTTTTTTTTTTTTCTTTCCTGGTTGGTTTTCTGGGGGAGGGGCCTTCCACGTGGGTTTTCAGTCAATGATGTTCCCTGAGTTAAGTCCTCCCGCCCCCCTCAAGGGGGTGGGATCTGAGGAAACCATTTTTTTCAGGCTTTTGTTCTCTGGAGGTTTTTATGTTTCTTCACTTTTTTTTTTTTTCTCTTGCCTTGACCGCTTTTGATGGTTTTTGTAGGTTTAGAGGAAAACAAACTGCACCCTGACTCTGTTCTCAGAGAGAAGCTTCATTGTGGACCCCTGTGGATGCCACAGAGCCCATATAAATTTCCCCTTGGCCGCTGGCAGAGCAGGTTCCAAGTCGTGATCCCTGGGGATGCAGGATCTTCTGCTTGTACCCAAAACCATGCAGTGGCGTCTGTCTGGGCAGCTCCAGACTGCCAGAGAGGTTCCAAGCAGTGATCACACACTGAGATTTTCCTGCTGGCCCAGGCTGGGAGTGCCTGGTCTTTCTGGGTCTATGAGTGCCAGGCTTGCACGCAACTCTCTCAGGGGAGGGTGTGGGTCGCAAGCGAGTCTCAGGCTCTGATAGAATGTCGCGGGTCTAAGAGCTCGGGCTAGGTCTTCCAGCACTCTCTCATGGGAGGGGGAGGGGCTTGCGCATTTCAGGCTCTGTTAACACGACTCTGTGTTCTGCCATCTGGTGTGTCTCCCAACCCCTCACAGGAGGTGGACCACTCGCGTTCTCGGACACGCTGACGGCTTTGGGACCAAGACCTGGTTTCTCCACTGCACTCTCTCTGGCTCAGCACCAGGGGAGGCTGTTCTGGGTCCAGGGACTTAAGCCCTTGTCCCTAGCCACCTGATTCCCACAATTTTCACCCCCCCACCATGATCCTTTGCTCTTTTTGAGTGTTTTCAACCAGTCTCCAAGTTAATGGTGGTCCCCAGATGCAGGGCACTCTCGTATTAGGGGTATTACTTTCCAAACGGTTGCCTCTGGTGGCTCCCTCCCCCTTTTGTTTATCTCCCGATATCAGTCTGATGTTCCCACTCCACTTTACGTGCCCACTGGTGTCTTTTGCCCATGTAGAGATCCAGAAGTGTATAATTCTGATCTCAGGCTGATTTCATGGGTGAGCAGAGTTCTTTGGTAGGTAATTATCTCACTTTAGGGTACAGGTTGAAATGGCGCCTCTTCCTACTTCCCGCCATCTTGTCCCTCCCTTTTTTTAAAATTTATTTTCAGTACAGCAACTTTTGAATATACACTGCAGAATTTTTAATTATAGCCATTACTTTGCACATGAGATCCTCAATATGTATTCACCTTAAAATTGAATGTTTGTGTTCTTTGACCAATATTTCCTCATTTTCCCAATTATTTAGCCCTTGCAAACCACTATCTACATTCTATGTTTATGCATTCATGTTTTTAGATTCCACATATAAGTGAAATCATACAATATTTATCATTCACTGTCTGACTTATTTCACTTGGTATGTCTCATAATCCATCCATGTTGTCACAGGTTTCATAGTTGAACACGATTTCAGTGTATTAGCATGTGTGTGTACACACACCAATTTTCTTTATCCAATTACTTGCCAGTGCACACAGGTTGTTTCCATGTCTTGGCTAAGGTGACTACCAAATTTAATGAAAGTAATTCTTAGACACATAGTTACAAAGGATCACATTTCCCAGGCCTCCTTTGAGGTTGGATGGATCCATATGATTCAGTTCAAGCTGAGAGGATGTGAACAGTAGTACTATTTTCTTATGCAGACTGAGGTTTTCCAGACAACTTTACACAATTTGTTTTTTTGTTTTGTTTTGTTTTGTTTTTGTTTTTGTTTGGTTTGTTTGTTTGTTTTTGCTAGTTGGCTGGCTGGCTGAAAAGGAAGTATTCTAAGTAAAGTAAGGAACCCAGGATATCAAACACTTTATAGTGAATGGAGGAGTCACATAATGAAAAGAATATGAATGAGATCCATTGTTCAAAGAGTTGCTCCCATCACTTATTATACACTATATATATGGGGTCTAGACTGTACTATGTCTTATTGGTCTATTCACTATATATTGGATATTATCTTATTTTTTAAAGTTGAAATTTTCCTTTAAATCATTGTTTTCCATGCTTCTTCTGTCATCTGTGAACAAAACTGGGCAATGAGTTGTCTTTGTGTTAAATGATTTCTCACATAGATACAGAAGAAGAGATTGATGTACAAAAACACCCTGTCAAACTCTCTTTCACTTAGATTATTTTTACAATATGCTGGTGAAAATTTCCACTAAATCTTTAGGGTTTAGGTTCTGAAAAGATTCTGAATTAAAGGGAAATAAACTCCAAATTGTGATGAAGAAGCACCATGTGTATATGGGAATGGGAAGAATTGTTGGCAGCTTTCTTTGCAAACACCCAAGGATTTACTAGAGCCTTTCTTTTGCTCTGAAGAAAAGGTAAGAAAAGGAAAGAAAGGAAATGAAAAGGAGGACAAAAAGAGTGGATCAAAAAAGAAAACCCAACTTGTTTTCAAGAAGCTCATTTTTTTTTCTTTTTTATTTTTTTTTAAATTTCTTTTCAAGGAACTCATTTTTAAATAAAGACACATAGAATTTTAAATAAGGAAACATAGAAATGAAGGATATGTATATATATATATATATAAAACATGTATGTATATATATAATCTTTATTAGTAGATTTATTAATTCCAGGCCAGCCAACTTCAGAACAAAAAAGAAATTAACAAGGATAAAATGGGGTATAATGGTAAAGGGTTATTTATTTAATATGTATATATGTCTAACAACAATGTTCCAAAATACATGAAGCAAAAAGTTGTAGAATTGCAAAAATCTATAGAATTTATAAAATTTATGTTGAACACTTTCACAGCTCTGTCAATGATGTCTACTATTCAGTAGACAGAATATCAGTAGGATCGTAGTTGAACTAAACAGTACCATCAATTGATTGGATATAACTGCCATCTACAGACTACATCCAACAACAGCAGATGCTTCTCAACATCACATGCAACATCTGCCAAAATGGACCATATTGGTAGTTGGAAAACCTTCAAATATTTAGATGTTAAACTATATATTTTTTAAATATTTTATTTATTTATTTGACAGACAAAGATCACAAGCAGGCAGAGAGGCAGGCAGAGAGAGAGAGAGAAGAGGAAGCAGGCTCCCTGCTGAGCAGAGGGCCTGACGTGGGGCTTGATGCCAGGACCCTAAGACCATGACCTGAGCCGAAGGCAGAGGCTTTAACCCACTGAGCCAGCCAGGTGCCCCTTAAACCATATTTTTAAAAAGATTTTACTTATTTATTTGACACAGAGAGAGATCACAAGTAGGCAGAGAGGCAGGCAAAGAGAGGGGGAAGCAGGCTCCCTGATGAACAGAGAGGCTGATGAAGGGCTAGATACCAGGACCTCGAGATCATGGCCTGAGCAGAGGCTTAACCCACTAAGCCTCCAGGGGCCCCTAAACCATATAGCTTTAAATAACACATAGATCAAAGAAATCCTAATAAAATTTGTAAAAATATTTTCAACTAACACGTGATGATAGGAATATGACTATACTCCTACATAAAACATAAAATCAAACCCACCACCAGTATTCTTCATGTGGTGGAGGAAGAGGAAAATAATTAAACAATTATATATATATATATATATATATATATATATATATATATATCTGTATTTAGCTGTGGAAAAAGGGTCTATTATATATATATATATATATATATATATATATATATATGGGTCTATTATATATATATATAATATATCTATTTTATATATATATATATATATATATATATATATATAAAGGGTCTATTTTATATATATATATAAAATAGACCCTTTTTCCACAGCTAAATACAAATCCTCAGTTAATTTTGACTGCCTTCTTTGATCACACATTTCGAGTTCTGTTATCTGATGACATTTTGGCTGGCTAAGATTGCAAGATAATTCTAATCTTCATTTCTTTTGGATGTGAATCTTTTTTTCCCAAGATTCATAATCTTTTTAATTTTTTTTACTTTTTTCTTTTAACTTGTAAGAAGCACTAAGTGACTATGTAGAGTTTCAGTTCTAATCAGTTAGATCCAGTATTTTGATCTGTGTAACTGAGTATTTATTTCTTCCTTAAACATTAAGACTCATCACCTCAGGGTGCCTGAGTGACTTAGTGGGTAAAGCCTCTGTCTGTGGCTCAGGTCATGATCACAAGGTCCCAGGATCAAGCCCTTCATCAGGCTCTTGTTCATCAGGTAGGCTGATTCCCCCTCTCTCTGTCTTCCTCTCTGCCTACTTGTGATCTCTCTCTGTGTCAAATAAATAAATAAATAAAATCTTAAATAAAAAAGAAAAAAAAAAGACAAAAAAAAGACTGACCACCTTTATGAACCAAAATCCCAGAGACAGAATTCAATGCATATTAAAGTGGGTTATTTTCTGTAGTAATAAAACAGCCACTTTTACTTCTATTATTTGGTAAGGGAGCACAACATGGATACACTTAATTCATATATTATAGCCTGTAGAAAAATATTTTGTAGAGTGTTTTTCCCAGTTGGCACTATAACTGATATTTAACCAGTCATTTCCACTCTTGTGTCAGGACAGATATTTCTGGGTGATGGTTCATGCCATAAAACCTGGCTTTCATGGGAATACGTCTATTGGTAACTTTCCTTTTCATAAAGTAATAGTAATAATAATAATAATAATAATGTTTGCCAGCCAGCAACCATATACATATAGAATTCCAATGTAAAGTAATATTTATGCCCATTAATGATAGAATTAAACAGATTCCTGAAAGAACCTCTTGTACAGAAAGGCAAATATGCAGTCTATCACATAAAAAGACTAAAACATGTGCCCATATGTTAGAGAAGTTTTTGCCCCATGGAACTGAACAGTCCAATATAATCATTCTATCTCAAGGTGACTGTCTAATTTTCTCAGTGAGTATTAACATATCAGTGGCATACCTTTGATTTACCTTACTCGGAGGTTGTATATAAATCAAGTCAGCCTTAGTGGAGCCAAGTTTATTTAGTTGGGCTCATGTATTGACTCCATTCAAGCCCTTATGGTCACTATGAAAAAGGACCCAAAAAGTAAGGACCAGATTCACTGGAGAAAGATATGGGCATAATTCAGGAAAAGTAATATTTCCAATACATTATTGCAGCCTTCTGTGAAGTTATGCTATCCAGAGGTGAGCACTTACAGCACAAGGATATATATATTCAAAATGTCCTTATCCCTGAAATGTAATCATTTTTACATTCCTTTTACCCAAATCCCTAACTAGTCATGTAGCCATTACTAAAAATAATGATCTGATACTAATCCGTTCTCTGGCTCATTTAGTTCATTTATTCTGACCTAGACGTCTACAACCATTTACTATATTCTATTAAATATTGTTGGTCATCACTGAGATTCCTGTACTCACATAATCTCAGAATCCAAAACCTGGTCATCCCTTAAGGAGATTTGATAAATATGTCAACTTGTTCTGAACCTGCAGGCTTCATGGAGGCACTATCACAGTTATTCATCTTACTCTGGATTTTCTCAATGATCACAGCTCTGCAATTTACATGTAAAATTCACCACCACTCCACCTGAATAATGTGCAACTCCCATCTCTACAGGAAAAAAGATATGCTCAATATCTGGTCAGTGTCTCAAGTGTTTTTGAGTTTAAAGGGCAAGATCCAAACCTTTACTGTCATTACACATGACAGTGACACAGCAAAGATGAAAATGGAAAGAGGATATGGTGAGAGGGAATGAGTCCTGTGCACAAAGAAGGAGTGGAATTGGGGAAGAGCAGTGTCATTTCATGCATTGTCAAAGGAAAAAAAAACTAATTATATGCATCAATAGTGGGAACACTGATACAGTTAGTGGCATGGTAATTTCAGAATTGATTGTGTTTTCTTAATATATTTATTTTCTTTTCCTGTATGAGTTCAGGAATATGCAATGTAGATTAATAATTTGGTGCAAGCCTGCAGAAAATATGTCTATATTGTGATATTGTAGAGGAACCAAACAAAAAAATGTGTTCATAAATCAGAATTAAGATTTGTCAGCAAGGTTCTGACATTTCTCCAGCCATGTTTAATTTTTTAAGTTATTTATTTATCTATTAAATTAATTTATTTCCTTTCAGCATAACAGTATTCATTATATTTCACCACTATCAATGCTCCATGCAATCCGTGCCCTCTATAATACCCACCACCTGGTACCCCAACCTCCAAACCCCCGCCACTTCAAACCCCTCAGATTGCTTTACAGAGTCGATAGTCTCTCATGATTCACCTCCTCTTCCAATTTACCCCAAATCCCTTCTCCTCTCTAACACCCCATGTCCTCCATGTGGAGCATGTTATTTGTTATGCTCCACAAATAAGTGAAAACATATGATAAATGACTCTCTCTGCTTGATTTATTTCACTGAGCATAATATCTCCCAGTCCTGTCCATGTTGCTACAAAAGTTGGGTATTCATCCTTTCTGATGGAGGCATAATATTCCATAGTGTATATGGACCACATCTTCCTTATTTATTCATCCGTTGAAGGGCATCTTGGTTCTTTCCACAGTTTGGCGAATGTGGCCATTGCTGCTATAAACATTGGGGTACAGATGTTCCTTCTTGTCACTTCATCTGTATCTTTCGGGTAAATACCCAGGAGTGCAATGGCAGGGTCACAGGGAAGTTCTATTTTTAATTTCTTGAGGAATGTCCACACTATTCTCCAAAGAGGCTGCACCAACGTGCATTCCCACCAACAGTGGAAGAGGGTTCCCCTTTCTCCACATCCCCTCCAACACATGTTGTTTCCTGCCTTGCTGATTTGGGCCATTCTAACTGGTGTTAGGTGATATCTCAATATGGTTTTAATTTGACTCTCCCTGATGCCTAGTGATGATGAACATTTTTTCACGTATCTGATAGCCATTTGTTTATATTCATTAGAGAAGTGTCTCTTCATATCTTCTGCCCATTTTTTGATGTTATTGTCTGTTTTGTGTGTGTTGAGTTTGAGGAGTTCTTGATAGATCCTGGATATCAACCTCTTGTCTGCACTGTCATTTGCAAATATCTTCTCCCATTCCGTGGGTGGCCTCTTTGATTTTTTTGACTGTTTCCTTTGATGTGCAGAAGCTTTTGATTTTGATGAAGTCCTAAAAGTTCCTTTTCGCTTTTGTTTCCTTTGCCTTTGGAGATATATCTTGAAAGAAGTTGCTGTGACTGATATCGAAGACATTACTGCCCATTTTCTTCTCTAGGATTCTGATGGATACCTGTCTCACATTGAGGTCTTTTCTCCATTTTGAGTATAACTTTGTGTACAGTGTGATAGAATAGTCCAGTTTCATTCTTCTACATATAGTTGCCCAGTTTCCCAGCACCATTTATTGAAGAGACTGTCTTTTTTCCACTGTAAATTTTTTCCTGTTTTGTCGAAGGTTATTTGACCATAGAGTTGAGGGTCCATATTGGGGCTCTCTGTTCCACTGGTCTACGTGTCTGTTTTTATGCCAGTACCATGATGTCTTGGTGAACACAGCATTGTAGTAACACTTGAAATAAGGTAACGTGATGCCCCCCAATTTATTTTTGTTTTCAACATTTCCTCAGCAATTCTGGTTCTCTTCTGATTCCATACAAATTTTAAAATTCTTTACTCTAGCTCTTTGAAGAATTCCGGTGGAATTTTGATCGGAATAGCATTAAAAGTATAGATTTCTCTAGGCAGTATAGACATTTTAACAATGTTTATTCTTCCAATCCAAGACCATGAAAAGGTGTTCCATCTTATTGTGTCTTCCTCAATATCTTTCATGAGTGTTCTGTAGTTACTCGAGTAAAGATCCTTTACCTCTTTGGTTAGGTTCATTCCCAGGTATCTTATGGTTCTTGGTGCTATAGTAAATAAAATCAATTCTCTAATTTTCCTTTCTGTATTTTCATTGTTACTGTATAAGAAAGCCACTGATTTCTGTACATTGACTTTGGATCCTGCCACGTTGCTGAATTGTTGTATAAGGTCTAGTAGTTTGGGGGTGGAGTCTTTTGGGTTTTCCATATAAAGAATCATGTCATCTGCGAAGAGAGAGAGTTTGAATTCTTCCTTGCCAATTTGGATAAATTTTATTTCTCTTTGTTGTCTAATTGTTGTTGCTAGGACTTCTAATACTATGTTGAACAAGAGTGGTGAGAGTGGGCATCCTTGTCATGTTCCTGATCTCAATGGGAAGGCTGCAAGCTGTTTCCCATCGAGGATGATATTTGCTGTGGGTCTTTCATAGATAGATTTGATGAAGTTCAGGAATGTTCCCACTATCTGTACACTTTGAAGCGTTTTAATCAGGAACAGGAGCTGGATGTTGTCAAATGCATTTTCTACATCTATTGAGAGGACCATGTGGTTCTTCCTTCTTCTCTTATTAATTTGTACTATCACATTGATTGATTTGTGAAAGTTGAACCATCCTTGTAGCCCAGGGATGAATCTCACCTAGTCATGGTGGGTAATCTTTTTAATGTACTGTTGCATCCTATTTGCTAGAATCTTGTTGAGAATCTTAGCATCCCTATTCATCAGTGATATTGGTCTGAAATTCTCCTTTTTGGTAGGGTCTTTGTCTGGTTTGGGGATCAGGGTAATGCTGGCTTCATAGAAAGCATCTGGAAGTTTTCTTTCTGCTTCAATTTTTTTTTTAAAGAGCTTCAGGAGAGTAGGTGTTATTTCTTCTTTGAAAGTTAGGTAGAATTCCCCAGGGAATCCATCAGGTCCTGGGCTCTTGTTTTTTGGGAGGTTTTTGAACATTGCTTCAATCTTATTTCTAGATATCGGTCTATTTAGGTTGTCAATTTCTTCCTGGTTCAATTTTTGGAGTTTATAGTTTTCCAGGAATGCATCCAATTCATCTAGGTTGCTTAGCTTATTGGTATATAACTGTTGATAATAACTTCTGATGATTGTTTCTACTTCCTTGTGTTCATTGTGATCTCTCCTTTTCATTCATAATTTTATGAATTTGGGCTTTCTCTCTTTTCTTTTGGATTAGTGTGGCTGATGGTTTATCGATCTTATTGATTCTTTCAAAAAACCAGCTTCTAGTTTCATTGATACATTCTACTGAATCTCTGGTTTCTACCTCATTGATCTCAGCTCTAATCTTGAATATTTCACTACTTATGTGTGGCGTTGGTTTGATTTGTTGTTGATTCTCTAGTTCTTTAAGGTAAAGAGACAGCTGGTGTGTGCTGGATTTTTCAATTTTTTTTGAGGGAGGCTTGGATGGCTATGTATTTCCCTTTTAGGACCCCCTTTGCTGTATCCCATAGGTTTTGGACTGAAGTGTCTTCATTCTCATTGGTTTCCATGAATTTTTGCAGTTCTTCTTTGATCTCCTCGTTGATCCAAGCATTCTTAAGCAAGGTGGTCTTTGCTTCCAGGTGTTTGATTTCCTTCGGAACTTTTCCATGTGATTGAGCTCCAGTTTCAAAGCATTGAGATCTGAGAATATGCAGGGAATAATCTCAGTCTTTTGGTATCGGTTGAGTCCTGATTTGTGACCCAGTATGTGATCTATTCTGGAGAAGGTTCCATGTGCACTTGAGAAGAATGAGTGTTCTGTTGTTTTAGGGTGGAATGTTCTGTATATATCTATGAGGTCCATCTGGTCCAATATGTCATTCAATGCTCTTGTTTATTTATTGATTTCTGCTTCAATAATCTGTCTCTTTCTGAGATAGCCATGTTAAGATCTCCTACGATTAGTGTATTCATATCAATATGACTCTTTATCTTGATGAACAGTTTTCTTATGTAATTGGATGCTCCCATTTGAGGGCATAGATATTTAAAATTGTTAGATCTTTTGGTGGGTAGTGCCTTTAAGAATTATGTAGTGTTGAGGGAGGAGTCAAGATGGCAGAGAAGTAGCAGGCTGAGACTACATCAGCTAGCAGTAGATCAGCTAGATAGCTTATCCAAAGATTGCAAACACCTGCAAATCCATCGGCAGATTGAATGGAAGAAGAACAGCAATTCTGGAAACAGAAAAACAACCGCATTCTGAAAGGTAGGACCGGCGGAGAAGTGAATCCAAAGCGACGGGAAGATATACCCCAGGGGGAGGGGCTGGCTCCCGGCAAGCGGCGGAGCAACAGTGCACAAAATCAGGACTTTTAAAAGTCTGTTTCGCTGAAGGACATTGCTCCAGAGGCTAAACCTGGATGAAGCCCACACGGGGTCTGCGTGGCCTCAGGTCCTGCAGGGTCACAGAAGGATCGGGGGTGTCTGAGTGTCGCAGAGCTTGCGGGTATTGGAATGGGAAAGCCGGCTACAGAGACAGAGCCAACAGTAAGATCACAGCTTGGGGTTACATTGAATGGGTCGCAGGCTCGGTGAGCTTGGAGCGTGGCCAGAGGTCAAGCAGAGGGGAGTAACTGGGTGCTGTTCTCTGAGGGTGCATGGAGTAGTGGGGCCCCGGGCTCTCGGCTTCTCCATGCCGGAGACCAGGAGGCCACCATTTGTATTCCTGTCCTCTGGAACTCTACGGAAAGCGCTCAGGGAACAAAAGTTCCTGAAAGCATACCCGAGCGGATTACTCAGCCCTGCCCCTGGTATGGGCGGTACAATTCCGCCTGGGACAAAGACACTTGAGAATCACTACAACAGGCCCCTCCCCCAGAAGATCGACAAGAAATCCAGCCAAGACCAAGTTCACCTACCAAGGAGTGAGGTTTCAATACCAAGGAGAGCAGCAGAATTCCAGAGGAGGAGAAAGCAAAGCACGGAATTCATGGCTTTCTCCCTCTGATTTTCTTTTCTTCTTCTTTTTTTTTCCCTGTGATTTTTTTAGTCTTGCAGTTAATTTAATTTTTTTCTTTTTCATTTTTTTCTCTTCTTCTGCTAAATTTGTTTTAACTTTTACCCTTTTCTTTTCTAATGTTTTTTAACTAGTTTATCTAATATATATATATTTTTTCCTTTTTATATTTTTCTTTATTCGTTTTCTTTTTTAAATTGTTTTCTTGTATTTATTTTTATTTATTTTTTCTTTCTTTCTCTTTGAACCTCTTTTTATCCCCTTTCTCCCCCCTCACGATTTGGGATCTCTTCGGATTTGGTTAAAGCATATTGTCCTGGGGTTGTTGCCACCCTTTTAGTATTTTACTTGCTCCTTCATATACTCTTATCTGGACAAAATGACAAGGCGGAAAAATTCACCACAAAAAAAGAACAAGAGGCAGTACCGAAGGCTAGGGACCTAATCAATACAGACATTGATAATACGTCAGATCTAGAGTTCAGAATGACAATTCTCAAGGTTCTAGCCAGGCTCGAAAAAGGCATGGAAGATATTAGAGAAACCCTCTCGGGAGATATAAAAGCCATTTCTGGAGAAATAAAAGAACTAAAATCTAACCAAGTTGAAATCAAAAAAGCTATTAATGAAGTGCAACAAAAAATGGAGGCTCTCACTGCTAGGATAAATGAGGCAGAAGAAAGAATTAGTGAAATAGAAGACCAAATGATAGAGAATAAAGAAGCTGAGCAAAAGAGGGACAAACAGCTACTGAACCACGAGGGGAGAATTCGAGACATAAGTGACACCATAAGATGAAACAACATTAGAATAATTGGGATTCTAGAAGAAGAAGAAAGAGAGAGGGGAGCAGAAGGTATACTGGAGAGAATTATTGGGGAGAATTTCCCCAATATGGCAAAGGGAACGAGCATCAAAATTCAGGAGGTTCAGAGAATGCCCCTCAAAATCAATAAGAATAGGTCCACACTCCGTCACCTAATAGTAGAATTTACAAGTCTCAGTGACAAAGAGAAAATCCTGAAAGCAGCCCAGGAAAAGAAGTCTGTAACATACAATGGTAAAAATATTAGATTGGCAGCTGACTTATCCACAGAGACCTGGCAGGCCAGAAAGAACTAGCGTGATATTTTCAGAGCACTAAACGAGAAAAACATGCAGCCAAGAATACTATACCCAGCTAGGCTATCATTGAAAATAGAAGGAGAGATTAAAAGCTTCCAGGAAAAACAAAAACTGAAAGAATTTGAAAACACCAAACCAGCTCTACAGGAAATATTGAAAGGGGTCCTCTAAGCAAAGAGAGAGCCTACAAGTGGTAGATCAGTAAGGAACAAGACAATATACAGTAACAGTCACCTTACAGGTAATATAATGGCACTAAATTCATATCTCTCAATAGTTACCCTGATAGTTAATGGGCTAAATGCCCCAATGAAAAGACACAGGGCATCAGAATTGAAAAAAAAAACAAAACCCATCTATATGTTGCCTCCAAGAAACTCATTTTAAGCCTGAAGACACCTCCAGATTTAAAGTGAGGGGGTGGAAAAGAATTTACCATGCTAATGGACATCAGTAGAAAGCAGGAGTGGCAATCATTATATCAGATCAATTAGATTTTAAGCCAAAGACTATAATAAGAGATGAGGAAGGACACTATATCATACTCAAAGGGTCTGTCCAACAAGAATATCTAAAAATTTTAAATATCTATGCCGCCAACGTGGGAGCAGCCAACTATATAAACCAATTAATAACAAAATCAAAGAAACACATCAACAATAATACAATAATAGTAGCGGTCTTTAACACTCCCCTCACTGAAATGGACAGATCATCCAAGCAAAAGATCAGCAAGGAAATAAAGGCCTTAAACGACACACTGGACCAGATGGACATCACAGATCTATTCAGAACATTTCATCCCAAAGCAACAGAATACACATTCTTCTCTAGTGCACAAGGAACATTCTCCAGAATAGATCACATCCTCGGTCCTAAATCAGGACTCAACCGGTATCAAAAGATTGGGATCATTCCCTGCATATTTTCAGACCACAATGCTCTGAAGCTAGAACTCAACCACAAGAGGAAGTTTGGAAAGAACCCAAATACATGGAGACTAAACAGCATCCTTCTAAAGAATGAATGGGTCAACCGGGAAAATAAAGAAGAATTGAAAAAAATCATGGAAACAAAAAATAATGAAAATACAACGGTTCAAAATCTGTGGGACACAACAAAGGCAGTCCTGAGAGGAAAATATATAGCAGTACAAGCCTTCCTTAAGAAACAAGAAAGGTCTCAGGTACACAACCTAACTCTACACCTAAAGGAGCTGGAAAAAGAACAAGAAAGAAACCCTAAGCCCAGCAGGAGAAGAGAAATCATGAAGATCAGAGCAGAAATCATGAAATAGAAACCAAAAACACAATAGAGCAAATCAATGAAACTAGGAGCTGGTTCCTTAAAAGAATTAATAAAATTGATAAACCCCTGGCCAGACTTATCAAAAAGAAAAGAGAAAGGACCCAAATAAATAAAATCATGAATGAAAGAGGAGAGATCACAACTAACACCAAAGAAATACAAACTATTATAAGAACATACTATGAGCAACTCTACGCCAACAAATTTGACAATCTGGAAGAAATGGATGCATTCCTAGAAACATATAAACTACCACAACTGAACCAGGAAGAAGGAGAAAGCCTAAACAGACCCATAACCAGTAAGGAGAGTGAAACAGTCATTAAAAATCTCCTAACAAACAAAAGCCCAGGGCCAGACGGCTTCCCGGGGGAATTCTACCAAACATTTAAAGAAGAACTAATTCCTATTCTCCTGAAACTGTTCCAAAAAATAGCAATGGAAGGAAAACTTCCAAACTCATTTTATGAGGCCAGCATCACCTTGATCCCAAAACCAGACAAGGATCCCATCAAAAAAGAGAGCTATAGACCAATATCCTTGATGAACACAGATGCGAAAATTCTCACCAAAATTCTAGACAATAGGATTCAACAGTACATTAAAAGGATTATTCACCACGGCCAAGTGGGATTTATTCCAGGCCTGCAAGGTTGTTTCAACATCCGCAAATAAGTCAATGTGATACAACACATCAATAAAAGAAAGAACAAGAACCATATGATACTCTCAATAGATGCTGAAAAAGCATTTGACAAAGTACAGCATCCCTTCCTGATCAAAACTTTTCAAAGTATAAGGATATAGGGAACATACCTCAATATCATCAAAGCCATTTATGAAAAACCCACCGCAAATATCATTCTCAATGGAGAAAAACTGAAAGCTTTTCCGCTAAAGTCAGGAACACGGCAGGGATGTCCATTATCACCACTGCTATTCAACATAGTACTAGAAGTCCTAGCCTCAGCAATCAGACAACAAAAGGAAATTAAAGGCATCCAAATTGGCAAAGAAGAAGTCAAATTATCACTCTTTGCAGATGATATGATACTATATGTGGAAAACCGAAAATACTCCACTCCAAAACTGCTAGAACTTATACAGGAATTCAGTAAAGTGTCAGGATATAAAATCAATGCACAGAAATCAGTTGCATTTCTCTACACCAACAGCAAGACAGAAGAAAGAGAAATTAAGGAGTCAATCCCATTTTCAATTGCACCCCAAACCATAAGATACCTAGGAATAAACCTAACCAAAGATGCACAGAATCTATACTCAGAAAACTATAAATTACTCATGAAAGAAATTGAGGAAGACACAAAGAAATGGGAAAATGTTACGTGCTCATGTATTGGAAAGATAAATATTGTGAAAATGTCTATGCTACCTAAAGCAATCTACACATTTAATGCAATTCCTATCAAAGTACCATCCATCTTTTTCAAAGAAATGGAACAAATAATTCTAAAATTTATATGGAACCAGAAAAGACCTCGAATAGCCAAAGGGATACTGAAAAAGAAAGCCAAAGTTGGTGGCATCACAATTCCGGACTTCAAGCTCTATTACAAAGCTGTCATCATCAAGACAGCATGGTACTGGCACAAAAACAGACACATAGGTCAATGGAACAGAATAGAGAGCCCAGAAATAGACCCTCAACTCTATGGTCAACTAATCTTCGACAAAGCAGGAAAGAATGTCCAATGGAAAAAAGACAGCCTCTTCAATAAATGGTGTTGGGAAAATTGGACAGCCACATGCAGAAAAATGAAATTGGACCATTTCTTTACACCACACACAAAAATAGACTCAGAATGGATGAAGGACTTCAATGTGAGAAAGGAATCCATCAAAATCCTTGAGGAGAACACAGGCAGCAACCTCTTCGACCTCAACCGCAGCAACATCTTCCTAGGAACATTGCCAAAGGCAAGGGAAGCAAGGGCAAAAATGAACTATTGGGATTTCATCAAGATCAAAAGCTTTTGTACAGCAAAGGAAACAGTTAACAAAATCAAAAGACAACTGACATAATGGGAGAAGATATTTGCAAATGACATATCAGATAAAGGACTTGTGTCCAAAATCTATAAAGAACTTAGCAAACTCAACACCCGAAGAACAAATAACCCAATCAAGAAATGGGCAGAGGACATGAACAGACATTTCTGCAAAGAAGACATCCAGATGGCCAACAGACACATGAAAAAGTGCTCCATATCACTCGGCATCAGGGAAATATGAATCAAAACCACAATGAGATATCACCACACACCAGTCAGAATGGCTAAAATCAACAAGTCAGGAAATGACAGATGCTGGCGAGGATGCGTAGAAAGGGGAACCCTCCTAAACTGTTGGTGGGAATGCAAGCTTGTGCAGGCACTCTGGAAAACAGCATGGAGGTTCCTCAAAATTTTGAAAATAGAACTGCCCTATGACCCAGCAATTGCACTATTCGGTATTTACCCTAAAGATACAAACGTAGTGATTCAACGTGCACCCGGATGTTTATAGCAGCAATGTCCACAATAGCCAAACTGTGGAAAGAACCAAGATGCCCTTCAACAGATGAATGGATAAAGAAGAGGTGGTATATATACACAATGGAATACTATGCAGCCATCAAAAGAAATGAAATCTTGCCTTTTGGGACAACATGGATGGAACTAGAGCATATCATGCTTAGCGAAATAAGTCAAGCGGAGAAAGACAACTATCATATGATCTCCCTGATATGAGGAAGTGGTGATGCAACATGGGGGCTTAAGTGGGTAGGAGAAGAATAAATGAAACAAGATGGGATTGGGAGGGAGACAAACCATAAGTGACTCTTTTTTTTTTTTTAAAGTTCAGGTAGTTTTTTTTTTTTTTAAGATTTTATTTATTTATTTGACAGAGAGAGATCACAAGTAGGCAGAGAAGCAGGCAGAGAGAGAGGAGGAAGCAGGCTCCCCGCTGAGCAGAGAGCCCGACGTGGGACTCGATCCCAGGACTCTGAGATCATGACCTGAGCCGAAGGCAGCGGCTTAACCCACTGAGCCACCCAGGCGCCCCCATAAGTGACTCTTAATCTTAGAAAACAAACTGAGGGTTGCTGGGGGGAGGGGTGTTGGGAGAAGGGGGGTGGGGTATGGACATTGGGGAGGGTATGTGCTTTGGTGAGTGCTGATTCACAGACCTGTACCCCTGGGGATAAAAATACATGTTTATAAAAAATAAAAAATTTAAAAAAATACCCCCCCCAAAAAGAATTATGTAGTGTCCTTCTGTATCTCTGACTATAGTCTTTAGTTTAAAATCATATTTATCTGAAATGAAAATCACCACGCTGGCCTTCTTTTGAGGCCCATTGGCATGAAAGGTGCTTCTCCATCCCTTCACTTTCAGTCTGGGTGTATCTTTAGGTTCAAACTGGGTCTCTTGTAGACAACATATGGATGTGTCCTGTGGTGTTATCCAATCTGTGTCATTTTATGGGCACATTTAGGCCATTCACATTGAGAGTGATTATCGATAGATACATTTTTATTGACATCGTGTTACTTTTGAAGTTTTTCTTTCTGTAGATTGTCTCTATATTTCTGTTCAACACTATTCTTAGGTTTTTTTCTCTTTTATAGAACCACCTATATTATTTCCTGTAGTGTCGGCTTGGTGTTTGCATAGTCTTTTAAGCCTTGCTGGCCTTGGAAATTCTTTACTCTCCATCCATTTTGAATGTCAGTCTTGCTGGATAAAGTATTCTTGGCTGCATGTTCTTCTTATTTAGTGCCCTGCATATATATTGCCAGACCTTTCTGGCTTGCCAGGTCTCTGAACAGGTATGACATTATTTGATGGGCTTTCCTTTGTAAGTAAATAGTTTCTTTGTCCTGGAGGCTTTCAAAATATTGTATCTAAAATTATGATTCCCCACCTTGACTATCAGGTGCCTTGATTTTTTTTTTTAATCTATCACTAGGGGTAAATCCCGCAGTCTCTAGTACATGAACGCTGGTTCTATTCACGAGATTGGTAAAATTTTCAAGAAGAACTTTTTCCATTATATATTCTAGACTTCTTTCTGTCTCCTCCCCTTCAGGGATTCCAATCATTCTGATATTGGAACGTTTTATGGCATCATTTCTTTCCCCAATTCTGTTTTCATAGCTTCTAAGCTGTTTGTTCCAGGTTTCCTCCTGATTCTTTCTCTCTGTTTGTCCTCCAGAACACTAATTCTATCTTCTGTCTCAGTTACCCTAACTTTGAGAGAATTTAGATTAGATTGGAACTCATAGAAAGCTTTGTGAACTTCATCCCTGGTGGCTTTCTGTTTTGCCCCTACATTGTGAACATGATATTTGGTTGCTTTCTGTTTTGCCCCTACATTGTGAACATGATATTTGGTTGCTTTCAATTCTGTCCTCATCAATTCTTTCTGGTCATCCATGGCTTTCTTCAACCTAGCTATTGCCTGGATAATTGTTAGCCTGAAGTCTTTCCGACATATTGTCTTTGTTGGTAGCCGTTAGCTCTGTTGCAGAAGGTCCATCCTCTGTATTTTTCTTCTGTTGGGCATTCCTCCTCCCAGTCATTTTGGTGGGAGATGACTGAAGAGATGTAGCTGGATGTATCAACCGTGGTGCAGTCAAGGTGCACCCTGGAACACTTCTGAGCAATCAGGATTACCCACCCATATGAGAGACAAAAGAAAAGAAAAAGAAAAAAGAGAGAGAGAGAGAGAGAGAGAGAGAAAAGAAAGAAATGATGAAAGAGAAGGTTCAGCCCAAATGGGCCCCAAGGTAAGATTGATGAAGTATACAAAGACAGACAAACACAAAGACTGATCAAAGTATATGACAAGCGGAAAAAAAATATATATCCATATGCAAATAAAGGAAGAACCTCGTCAAAAAGAACCCCAAGTGTAAGGTTTATATAATATCAGGACAAATACCAAGACACAGAAACAATGGTGGAAGAAAAAGATGGGAGAGTTGTTATAAGTCCTCAGTGTGGGTGAGGAAGGTTGTTTTGATTCCAACTGGATATATCTTGATATCTTTGTTAAATGACTCAACTTTCCTAAGATAAAGTGGGATTAAAAATTGGTCTACCTATAGAGGTAGTATTGATTGGGGAAAGGGGATTACTTTGACGTTTTACTCTATATGAATAGTGGAAAATAAAAATAAAAAGGAATAAACTAGACTAAACTAAACTAAAATTAAAAAAAAAATCAAAAAATAGAAATCCAAAAGAAAAACACAGGTGTATGTATCAAAAAGTTCAGGTTAGAAGGTTATTATGGAATTTGATGTAGTGGACATCTCACTGTGATGGTAAATAGGTTAAAAAATTATATATATATATAAAAGAACCAGAATAGTGGGAACGAGTGAAAAATAAAAGTTTTCCTATGAAGTAGTGGTGGTTGTTTTCTTGTAGTTTTTTTTTTCCTCCTTTCTTGGTTTGTTTTCTGGGGGAGGGGCCTGTCACGTGGGTTTTCAGTCAATGATATTCCCTGAGATAAGTCCCTCCGCCCCCCTCAAGGGGGTGGGCTCTGAGGAAACTGTTTTTTTTTCAGGCTTTTGTTCTCTGGTGGTTTTTATGTTTGTTCACTTTTTTTTTCTCTCACCTTGACCACTTTTGATGGTTTTTGTAGTTTTAGAGGAATACAATCTGCATCCTGGCCTCCCTCTTAGAGAGAAGCCTCAGTCTGGCTGCAGAGCCCAAATAAGTTCCCCTTTGGCCTCTGGCAGTGCAGGTTCCAAGTTGCAGTCGCTGGGGACACAGGATCTTTTGCTTGTACCCAAAACCATGGCAGTGGCATTTGTCTGGGCAGCTCCAGACCGCCAGAGAGGTTCCAATCAGCGATTGCACACTGAGATTTTCCCGTTGGCCCTGGGCTTGGAGTGCCTGGTCTTTCTGGGTCTAAGAGCACCCAACTTGTGCACACCTCTTTCAGGGGAGGCTGTGGGTCATGCATGCTTTTCAGGCTCTGAGAATGGGGCACAGGTCCGAAAGCACCAGGCTGGGCCTTCACATACCTCTTTCAGGGGAGAATTTGGGGTGTGTGTCTTAGGCTCTGAAACAATGGCACAGGTCAAAGAGCGCTGGCCAGGCCTTTGTGTACCTCTTTCAGGGGAGAATGAGGGCCGCGCTCATCTCAGGCTGTAATAGCATGGCTTGCGCATTCTGTCTTCTGGTGAGGCACCCAGCCCCTCACAGAAGCTGGACCCCCCGGTTCTCAGGCGCGCTGGTGGCTTAGGGACCAAGATATGGTTTCTCCGCCACAGTCTCTCTGGCTCAGTGACAGGAGAGGCTGTCCTGGGACCGGAGACTTCAGCCCCTGTTCCTAGCCGCCCCGATATTCCCACAATTCCCCCATCACATAATCTTTGGCTCTTTTGAAGTGCTTTCAACCAGTCTCCAAGTTAACCAGTCCCCAGACACAGGGCACTATTGCTTGTATTAGGGGTATTACTCTTTAACCGGTCGCCTCTGGTGGCTCCATCCACCTTTTGTTTATCTCTGGATATCAGTTCACCATTCCCACTCTGCTTTACCTTCCCACTGTCATCTTCTGCCCCTATAGAGATCCAGACATGTGTAATTCTGATCTCAGTCTGATTTCATGGGTGATCGTAGTTCTTTGGTAGGTAATCAGCTCACTTTAGGGTACAGTTTGAAATGGCACCTCCTCATACTTCCCCACCATCTTGTGTCAAATTGCAAATCTTATATTCATATTCAAGAGCTTCTTAATTGTATATCATGTCCTTTTTACCTGTTCAACTCAATCCATAAAGTTAGTGCCATGGTCACTTCTGACTACATTAAAAATAACATATGGTTATTTTACCAGAAAAATGGATTTATTTAGGAATAAAAGAAGAATTGTAATTATTACAGTAAAGCATAGTCAAGTCTGAAGACCGAAGGAAAGACATGGTACTTAAGAGAAAATAGCAGGAAGATGTCGGGGTGTTTTTTAGATCAGAGTCCTATGGAGGAAAGTGAGCATGCAGGATGGTGATGGCTTCTCACAGGTCAATTTGTGGCATATTCTTATTCACCAAGTTTCTTGCTGTGCAAGGGAAATCAGGAGTGGCCCTGAGGCAGGAGGGCTATGCCTATGCCTCAAGGTCTAGTTTTTGGCTCTAAGTTGTGACGATTTTTGGTTAGTACTCCAAGGGTATTCCCTTCCTTTACACATAGAAAGAGGTAAGGGGGAAGTTGATCATTAGGAAGTCTAAGGGTCTGGGCTTTATTAGTCTTTAAGGTTTCAGCAGTTAGGTCATCCTGATTTTTGCAAATAATAGTGTGCAGTTTGTAACTTATTAGTTAAGTGTATAGAAACTGGACCATAAAAATTAAGTTTGGAATCCCACTTTTGACAGTAATTAGTTAGCCTGAGAATGCCTCATAATTGGCACTTAATTTGGGTTTTGAGGATTTTTAGGATGGTATGAAATCTACCTGAATCAAATATGCTCCATTTCTGAAATCAGGTGCCCTTGAACCTTGAAACATTGAACCGTGGTTTCAGAAAACTGATTTCCCCCCTTTTCTCCTATAGACTGTGTCCTTTTAAGTTTAAAAGTTGTAAAAGTGGATGCTGTTTTCCTATAAAGAGACATGAGAAGGGGAGCAGAGAAGCAAATCATCTGTGTATCCTAACAAAGTAGAGCCTGCAGAAAAATTTGCATCATCAAAATCCACCTTTACTGTTCATGAAAAGTGAGAATGACTCTAAATCCTGGGATATCACTATCCATTTGTACTTCTATTCCCTACTAAATGGAAGTGAACAAATATTGGCTATTCTCATCAACTGGAGTACTAAAAAATGCACTGCATGGGTTAATTGCAGTGAACAAATATTTTTAGTGAGAGTGGATGTCAGTAGTGTTTTGGAGTTAGGAACAAAATAGTGCTAAGAGATAATAAAGTTACTTATTGTTCTGAGGTTCTAATGAAGCTCCAGCCTCAATCACTGAGTTCTATCAGAGGTAAAATAAGTGTATTATAAGGAATAGTGTAGGGGATAATAGGACCTTGAGTCTTATATTCTTCTGTTATAGGCTTGATACCTTGAAGGGCTTCTTTATTTACAGGCTACAATTCTGTAGAGATGTTTTGAGAAATCTATTTGAGAAATCTATTGATGGGAAGTGCACATGAATCCTCACAATATCAGTTGAAGACTTTTGCCCATAAAGAAGTTGGTAGCCAATCCAAGAGGAACAAATGATCAATATTCCCTGACTCAGCTAAAGGCCATTTGAGACGAAGTGAGTAGTGATGATGAGTGGTCATTTAATTCACCTGCTGTATATTTTGATTACCATCAAATTCTAGAATTATGTTTTTCCTCACAGAGAAAGATATTTTTTAAACAAGTCTTGGCCCAGTTGATGAATAGGAGAAGAATAAGAAAGAAAGATGGGTATCTCTAAAAAGGCCTAAACATAAAGGAATAAGTTTAGAAACAAGAATCTTTTGAGGCTTATTAGAGACTCCAGTATCTAAACCATTTTAATACTCTAATGTAAAGGCTACTTTATAACACTGGGGTAGAGCCCTGAGTGTATCTCTAGGGTCAACAGAAACAAAGAGAGTTTCATCCCCAGGTTGTCTCTTTAAACCAATTAAGAAGGAGAATTGGGAAAATCCTCCACAGCTCTTGGAGCCCCATCTTTGAAAATTGGAGGAGATTGGAAAAACTGGAGATAGGACTAAATGCACCTGGAGCACTTAGCATTGTAATTCTGTTTCCTGGCTTTTTTCAATAAATATAGAGACCCTGTGATTTTTTTTTAACTTTGCTTGAAGCCATCCAATTGCTGCACTTGGAAATTTAGAATTTTAGTGGTCTTTATTCTAGTTGAACTACATAGGGTGTAAGTGACCTGATATGTCAGATTAACTAAATGAGAAGTGAACAGTTTCCCATTCCATCTTGTTACTTTTAAGTGAAAGCAAAAGATCCTGGATCAACCCATCAGTGAATAGTGGATTCAGCATTTAAAAGATCAGAGTTTTATTTAAAGACAGTTTGGAGCTGGCTATAATAATCATTATTGGGCTTATTGGGCTCCTGGGTACAAACCAAAATCTTATTTTGTTGGACAGTTTTTGGGAAAGTCCAAGGTATTGGCTGGTATTAATATTGATTAGTGATGACACAAACTTGGTTATGTAACAAGGCAGGGAAATAGATACCCATTTGTAATTTTAGAGCTTTTCAGGATTATCCTAGTTGCCAGTGTTTATCCGGTGTTGGGTCAGACTATCAATGAAAGTCATATGAACTAACTGATATAAATCTGAGAAACTAAGTTGATGGGTTTGAAAAACTATATTAGGGTCACCTTGGTGGCTCAGTGGGTTAAAGCCTCTTCCTTCAGCTCAGGTCATGATCCCAGGGTCCTGGGATTGAGCCCCTCATCGGGCTCTCTGCTCCTCAAGAGGCTGCTTCTTCCTCTCTCTCTGCCTGCCTCTCTGCCTACTTGTAATCTCTGTCTGTCAAATAAATGAATAAATAAAATCTTAAAAAAATAAAAACTATATTAGATTTATCAGCAAATTTATTAGTATCCTCAGTCTTTGGAGAGAGGAGTCAAGATGACAGAGAAGTAGCAGGCTGAGACAACATCAGGTAGCAGGAGATCAGCTAGATAGTTTATCAAACCATTCTGAACACCTACAAATCCAACAGGAGATCAAAGAGAAGAAGAGCAGCAATTCTAGAAACAGAAAACTGACCACTTTCTGAAAGGTAGGACAAGTGGAGAAGTGAATCCAAAACAACAGGAAGATAGACCACGGGGGGGAGGGGCTGGCTCCCGGCAAGCAGTGGAGCAAGGGAGCACAAAATCAGAACTTTTAAAAGTCCACTCCACTGGATGACATCATTCCAGAGGCTAACCAGGGGTGAAGCCCACATGGGGACAGCATGGTCTCAGGCTCCTTGGGGTCACAGAAGGATGGGGGATGTCTGAGAGTCCCTGAGCCCACAGGTAGTAGAGCAGGGAAGCTGGCTACAGAGACAGGCCCAAGTAGTAAGCTCTCAACTTGGGGTTATTTTATCATAATCCGTGGCACAGGTCACTGCTCTGTGAGTGGGGACCCCACAAGACCTGAGGAGAACCCCTGGAAGAGTTCGGCAATCTGTGGGTTTTGGAGACTCCAGTCAAGGCTGTGTGCCAGAGACAGAGACCTTTGGTCACAGGCTGAGTGAGCCCCTAGCACAGCCAGAGGAATGAGTGCTTTTCTCTGAGGGCATACTGAGGTGTGGGACCCCGAATTCTTGGCTCCTCCTGCCATGGATTGGGAGGCTGCCATTTTCATTCTCATCCTCCAGAACCCTACAGAAAGCAATCAGGGAACAAAAGCTCCCAAAATCTAATTCCAGCAGATTACTTAGCCTGGACCCTGGTAAGGGCAGTGCAATTCCGCCTCAGGCAAAGACACTTGAGAATCATTACAACAGGCCCCTCCCCAAGAAGATCAACAAAAAATCCAGCCATGACCAAATTCACTTACCAAGAAGAACAGTGGAATTACAGAGGAGAAGAAAGCAAAGCATGGAATTCATGGCTTTCTCTACATGATCCTTTAGTTAGTCTTGCAAAGTTAATTATTTTTTTAATTTCATTTTTTTCTTCTGCTAATTTATTTTTAACTTTTACCCTTTCCTCCTTTAACTTTTTTAACTCTTTTAAAATTGTTTAAATTACTTTTCAGTGTACTAGAATTCATTGTCCATGCACCACACCCAGTGCTCCATGCAATACGTGCCCTCCACAATACACCCGACCAGGCTGGCCCAACTTCCCACCCCGTGCCTCTTCAAAACCCTCAGATTGTTTTTTAGAGTCCACAGTCTGGGAAGGTTTGATACTTGTAGTAACGTGCAAGCCATGGGCTTGCATAACAGGGAATGTCAGACACGCCCTGTGGTCAAAGCAAACTGTTTACCTTTGTCGAAAAGTTTTCAAACGGGTTAAGGAATGTGTGGTTTAGGAAAGACCCACGACTGTTTTTATTTTCATATGGTGGAAGCATGGAATCTGTTGGAGGTGAATCTGTGGAAATCCTGGTGAGTCGCTTACAGGTCCCTAGTCTCGAACATCTATACTGGTGAATATAGGACGGTCGGTGTTCAGTGAAACATCTTCATGAGGGCACCCATTCATGAGAGTGTGTTCCCAGTTGAGGAAAGAATGGGAACACAGATGGATTCTGGGAAGGTTCGATACTTGGAGTAAAGTGCAGGCCATGGGCCATAGGCTTCCCTAACATGGAATGGCAGAGCACGACCTGCGGTCAAAGTAAACTGTTTGCCTTTGCTGAAAAGGTTTCAAACAGGTTAAGGAAAGTGTGGTTTAGGGAAGACCTGCGACTGTTTTTATACGGTGGAAGCATGGAATTTGTTGGACGTGACTGTGTTGAAACCATGGTGTGTTGCTAACAGGGCCCTAGACTCGAACATCTATACTGGTGTACCTAGGACGGTCGGTGTTCAGTGAAACATCTTCATGCGGGCACCCACTCATGAGAGTGTGTTCCGGTTGAGGAATGAAGATAGAAGAAGGACTGATTCTGGATACTTTGGTTACTTTGTAGTAGGTGGAAGCCAAGGACCTTAAGCCTCCATAACATGGAATGTCAGAACACGACCTCAGGTAAAAAGGTTTAAACATGGTAAGGCAAATGAGGTTTAGGATGAACTCACGACTGTTTTGAGACGGTCAACTCAGAAAAGGTGTTGGAACCAGGAGGAAACCAATTCGTTATAGTAAGTTCTGAGCTGAGGGAAGAAGATAAAACAAGGACGGACTCGGGTCTGGTTGGATACTTTGTGGAAAGTGCATGCCATAGAACTTAGGCCTCCAAAACAAGGAAAGGTAGAAAAGTCCTGTGGTCATTCCAACTGTCTACCTCTGTCAAAAACTTTTTAAACATCCTAAGGGAAATGTGATTTCAGATGGACTCACGACGGTTCTGAGAGGGTCGACTCAGGGAAGCTGTGGGAACGAGGCAGACACCCATTCTCCACAGTGTGTTCTCAGCTGAGGAAAGAAGATAGAACATGGATGGACTCTGTGCTGGTTGGATCCTTAGAGGAAAGTGCAGGCCATAGCCATAGGCCTCAAGAAAAGGAAATGGCAGAGTTCGTCCTGTGGTCATTCCCACTGTCTACCTTTTCCGAAAACGCTTTGAGCATGAGAAGGGAAGTGAGGTTTAGAAAGGACTCGTGACTGTTTTGAGACAGTCAACTCAAGGAAGCTGTTGGAACTAGGAGGACACCTTTCGTTGCAGTGTGTTCCCAGGTGAGAAAAGAAGATAGAAGAAGGACGGACTCTGGGTAGGATGGATACTCTGGGGTAAGTGCCGGGCAAGGCCATTGGGCCTCCAAAAGCATGGAATGGCCGGGCACCACCTCAGGTCATCCAAACTGTCTACCTCTGTTGAAAACGCTTTACACATGGTCAGCAAAGCGTGGTTTAGGAAAGACTTGCCACAGTTTTTAGCCAGTAAAAACATGGAATCTGTTTGATGTGCCTGGGTTGAAACCAAGGTGAGTTACTCACAAGGCCCTAATCACGAACATCCATACCAGGGAGCTTAGGAGTTCTGTGTTCAGTGAAAGTCTTTAGGCGGACACCCATTCATCGCAGTGTGTTCCCAGGTGAGAAAAGAAGATAGAAGGACCGACTCTGTGTAGGATGGATACTCTGGGGTAAGTGCTGGCCAAGGCCCTTAGGCCTCCAAAACATGGAAAGGCAGAGCAGGACCTCAGGCCATTTAAACGGACTCTGTAGAAAATGTTTTAAATATGGAAAGGGAGGTGTGTATGGGTAGGACTCGCGACTGTTTTGAGACAGACGATTCAAGGAAGGTGATGGAACTAGGAGGACACCCATACGTGGCAGTGTGTTCCCCTGTGAGGAATCAAGATAGAAGAGGTAAGGATTCTGGAAAGGTTCAATACTTGGAGTAAAGTGCAAGCCATGGGCCCTAGGCATCCAGAACATGGAATGGCAGAGCATGACCTGTGGTCAATGCAAACTGTTTGCTTTTGTTGAAAAGGTTTCCAAAGGGTTAAGGAAAGTGTGGTTTAGTAAAGACCCGCAACTGTTATTATACGGTGGAAGCATGGTATCTGTTGGACGTGACTGTGTTGAAACCATGGAGAGGTGCTTACCAGGCCCTAGTCTCGAACATCTATACTGGTGTACACAGGACAGTCGGTGTTCAGTGAAACATTTTCATGTGGGCACACATTCATGACAGTGTGTTTCCAGTGGAGGAACGAAGACAGGAGAAGGATGGATTCTGGACACGTTGGTAACTTTGTAGTAAGTGGAGGCCAAGGTCCTTAGGCCTCAATAACATGGAATTGCAGAGCACGACCTCAGGTCAAAAAAGGTTAAATATGGTAAGGCAAGTGAGGTTTAGGAAGAACTCACAACCATTTTGAGGTGGTCGACCCAGAGAAGTGGTTTGAACCAGGAGGAAACCCATTTGTTATAGTAAGTTCTGAGCTGAGGAAAGAAGATAGAACAAGGACGGACTCGGTGCTGGTTGGATACTTTGAGGAAAGTACATGCCACAGACCTTAGGACTCCTAAACAGGGAAAGGCAGACAAGACCTGTGATCATTCCAACTGACTACCTCTGTCCAAAACTTTCAACCATCCTAAGGTAAGTGTGGATGGACTTGTGACGGTGTTGAGAGGGTCGAATCAGGGATGCTGTTGAACGAGGAGGACACCCATTCATCACAGTGTTTTCTCAGCCAAGGAAGAAAGATAGAATGGGGACGGACTCTGTGCTGGTTGGATCCTTAGAGGAAAGTGAAGGCCATAGACTATAGGCCTCAAAAAAAGGAAATGGCAGAGTTCGTCCTGCGGTCATTCGCACTGTCTACCTTTTCTGAAAATGTTTTATGCATGAGAAGGGAAGTGAGGTCTAGAAAGGACTCGCGACTGTTTTGAAATGGTCGACCCAAGGAAGCTGTTGGAACTGGGCAGACACTCTTCCGTCGCAGTGTGTTACAGGTGAGAAAAGAGGATAGAAGAAGGATGGACTCTGGGTAGGATGGATACTCTGGGGTAAGTGCCGGCCAAGGCCCTTAGGCCTCCCAAACATGGAATGGCAGGGCACCACCTCAGGTCATCCAATCTGTCTGCCTCTGTAGAAAACGTTTTAAATATGGTAAGGGAGGTATGTATGGGTAGGACTCGCGACTGTTTTGAGACGGACGACTCAGGGAAGTTGTTGGAAATAGGCACACACCCATTCATGACAGTGTGTTCCTCGGTGAGGAATCAAGATAGAAGGACGGATTCTGGGACGGTTCGATACTTGGAGTAACTTGCAAGCCATGGGCCTTAGGCTTGCATAACATGGAATATCAGACACGACCTGTGGTCAATGCAAACTGTTTACCTTTGTCGAAAAGGTTTCAAACGGGTTAAGGAAAGTGTGGTTTAGGAAAGACCCACGACTGTTTTTCTACGGTGGAAGCATGGAATTTGTTGGAGGTGACTCTGTGGAAATCCTGGTGAGTCGCTTACAGGTCCCTAGTCTCGAACATCTATACTGCTGAACATAGGAGGTTCGGTGTTCAGGGAAACATCTTCATGCGGGCACCTATTCATGACAGTGTGTTCCCACTTGAGGACAGAAGATAGAACAAGGACGGATTCTGGGAAGGTTCGATACTTGGAGGAAAGTGCAGGCCATGGGCCATAGTCTTCCACAACCTGGAATGGCAGAGCACGACCTGAGGTTAATGCAAACTGTTTTCCTGTTGAAAAGGTTTAAAATGTGTTAAGGAAAGAGTGGTTTAGGGAAGACCTGCGACTGTTTCTATATGGAGGAAGCACGGAATTTGTTGGACGTGACTGTGTTGAAACCATGGTGTGTCGCTTACAGGGCCCTAGTCTCAAACATCTATACCGGTGTACCTAGGACGGTCAGTGTTCATTGAAACATCTTCTTGAGGGCACCATTCATGACAGTGTGTTCCCATAGCCCATAGGCCTCAAAAAAAGGAAATGGCAGAATTCATCCTGCGGTCATTCCCACTGTCTACCTTTTCTGAAAAAGCTTTGAGCATGAGAAGGGAAGTGAGGTTTAGAAAGGACTCGCGACTGTTGTGAGACGGTCGACTCAAGGAAGCTGTTGGAATTAGGCAGACCCCCTTTCGTCGCAGTGTGTTCCCAGGTGAGAAAAGAAGATAGAAGAAGGACGGACTCTGGGTAGGATGGATACTCTAGGATAAGTGCCGGCTAAGGCCCCTAGGCCTCCAAAGCATGGAAAGGCAGAGCAGGACCTCAGGTCTTCTAAACTGTCTGCCTCTGTAGAAAACGTTTTAAATATGGTAAGGGAAGTGAGTATGGGTAGGACTCACGACTGTTTTGAGATGGATGACTCAGGAAGGTGTTGGAACTAGGTGGACACCCATTCATGGCAGTGTGTTCCCCTGTGAGGAATCAAGAAAGAAGAAGTACAAATTCTGGGAAGGTTCGATACTTGGAGTAACATGCAAGCCACGGCCCCTAGGCTTCCAGAGCATGGAATGTCAGACCCGACCTGCGGTCAATGCAAACTGTTTGCCTTTGTCAAAAAGGTTTCAAACGGGTTAAGGTAAGTGTGGTTTAGGAAAGACCCGCGACTGTTTTTATATGGTGGAAGCATGTACATGTTTGATGTGACTGTGTTGAGACCATGGAGAGTCGCTTACAGGGCCCTTGTCTCGAACATCTATACTGGTGTACACAGGGCGGTCGGTGTTCAGTGAAACATCTTCATGCGGGCACCCATTCATGACGGTGTCTTCCCAGTGGAGGAACAAAGATAGAAGAAGGATGGATTCTGGATACGTTGGTTACTTTGTAGTAAGTGGAGGCCAAGGTCCTTAGGCCTCCCTAACATGGAATGGCAGAGCACGACCTCAGGTCAAAAAGGTTTAAACATGCTAAGACAAGTGAGGTTTAGGAAGAACTCGCGACTGTTTTGAGTCCTTCGACCCAGGGAAGCTATTGGTGCCAGCAGGAAACCCATTCATTATAGTGAGTTCTCAGCTGAG
The DNA here is from genome assembly GCF_009829155.1 of Mustela erminea. NCBI lineage: Eukaryota > Metazoa > Chordata > Mammalia > Carnivora > Mustelidae > Mustela > Mustela erminea. The sequence goes on from NC_045616.1 coordinate 9,180,377, forward strand.
GAAAGAAGATAGAAGAAGGACGGACTCGGGGATGGTTGGATACTTTGTGGAAAGTGCATGCCATAGAACTTAGGCCTCCAAAACAAGGAAAGGTAGAAAAGTCCTGTGGTCATTCCAACTGTCTACCTCTGTCCAAAACTTTTTAAACATCCTAAGGGAAATGTGGTTTCAGATGGACTCGCGACGGTTCTGAGAGGGTCGACTCAGGGAAGCTGTGGGAACGAGGAGGACACCCATTCTCCACAGTGTGTTCTCAGCCGAGGAAAGAAGGTAGAACATGGATGGACTCTGTGCTGGTTGGTTCCTTAGAGGAAAGTGCAGGCCATAGCCCATAGGCCTCAAGAAAAGGAAATGGCAGAGCTCGTCCTATGGTCATCCCCACTGTCTACCTTTTCCGAAAATGCTTTGATCATGAGAAGGGAAGTGAGGTTTAGAAAGGACTCGCGACTGTTTTGAGACAGTCGACTCAAGGAAGCTGTTGGAACTAGGCAGACACTCTTTCGTCGCAGTGTGTTCCCCTGTGAGGAATCAAGATAGAAGAGGTACGGATTCTGGGAAGGTTCGATACTTGGAGTAAAGTGCAAGCCATGGGCCCTAGGCTTCCAGAACATGGAATGGCAGAGCATGACCTGTGGTCAGTGCAAACTGTTTGTCTTTGTCGGAAAGGTTTCTAACGGGTTAAGGAAAGTGTGGTTTATTAAAGACCCGCGACTGTTTTTATATGGTGGAAGCATGGTATCTGTTGGACGTGACTGTGTTGAAACCATGGAGTTTCGCTTACAGGGCCCTGGTCTCGAACATCTATACCGGTGTTCGCAGGACAGTTGGTGTTCAGTGAAACATCTTCATGCGGACACCCATTCAGGACAGTGTGTTCCCAATGGAGGAACGAAGATAGAAGAAGGACAGATTCTGGATACGTTGGTTACTTTGTAGTAGGTGGAAGCCAAGGACCTTAGGCCCCCATAGCATGGAATGGCAGAGCACGACCTCAGGTCAAAAAGGTTCAAATATGGTAAGGCAAGTGTGGTTTAGGAAGAACTCGCAACTGTTTTGAGGCGGTCGACCCAGGGAAGCTATTGGAACCAGGAGGAAACCCAATCATTATAGTGAGTTCTGAGCTGAGGAAAGAAGATAGAACAAGTACGGACTCTGGGCAGGTTGGATACTTTGAGGAAAGTACATGCCACAAACCTTAGGCCTCCTAAACAGGGAAATGCAGACAAGACATGCGGTCATTCCAATTGTCTATCTCTGTCAAAAACTTTTTTTAAAATGCTAAGGTAAGTGTGGTTTCAGATGGACTCACGATGGTTTTGAGAGTGTTGAATCAGGGAAGCTGTTGAACGAGGAGGACACCCATTCTCCACAGTGTGTTCTCAGCCAAGGAAGGAAGATAGAACAAGGACGGACTCTGCTGGTTGGATCCTTAGAGGAATGTGCAGCCCATAGGCCTCAAAAAAAGTAAATGGCAGAGTTCGTCCTGCCGTCATTCCCACTGTCTACCTTTTCCGAAAACGCTTTAAGCATGAGAAGGGATGTGAGGTTTAGAAAGGACTCGCGACTTTTGAGACGGTTGACTCAAGGAATCTGTTGGAACTAGGCGGACCCCCTTTCGTTACAGTGTGTTCCCAGGTGAGAAAAGAAGATAGAAGAAGGACGGATTTGGGTAGGATAGATACTCTAGGGTAAGTGCCAGCTAAGGGCCTTAGGCCCCCAAAACATGGAAAGGCAGAGCAGGACCTCAGGTCATCTAAACTGTCTGCTTCTGTAGAAAACATTTTAAATATGTTAAGGGAGGTATGTATGGGTAGGACTCGTGACAGTTTTGAGCCGAACAACTCAGGGAAGTTGTTGTAACTAGGCAGACACCCATTCATGACAGTGTGTTTCCCGGTGAGGAATCAAGATAGAAGAAGTCCGGATTCTGGGAAGGTTCGGTACTGGAGTAACGTGCAAGCCATGTGCCCTAGGCTTGCATAACATGGAATGTCAGACACGAACTGTGGTCAATGCAAACTGTTTACCTTTGTCAAAAAGGTTTCAAACGGGTTAAGGAAAGTGTGGTTTTGGAAAGACCTGCGACTGTTTTTCTACGGTGGAAGCATGGAATCTGTTGGAGGTGACTCTGTGGAAATCCTGGTGAGTCTCTTACAGGTCCCTAGTCTCGAACATCTATACTGGTGAACAAAGGATGGTCGGTGTTCAGTGAAACATCTTCATGCAGGCACCCATTCATGAGATTTTGTTCCCAGTGGAGGAACGAAGATAGAAGAAGGATGGATCTGGATACATTGGTCACTTTGTAGTAAGTGGAGGCCACGGTCCTTAGGCTTCCCTAACATGGAATGGCAGAGCACAACCTCAGGTTAAAAAGTTTTAAACATGGTAAGGCAAGTGTGGTTTAGGAAGAACTTGCGACTGTTTTTGAGACAGTCGACTCAGGGAGGCTTTTGGAACTAGGCGGACACCCATTCATGACAGTGTGTACTCAGGTAAGGAAAGAAGATAGAACAGGGATGGAGTCTGGGCTGGTTGGATACTCTCGTGTAGGTTAAGGCCATGGTACTTAGGCCTCCAAAACATGGATGTCTGAGAGCGACCTTAGGTTAACCAAACTGTCTACCTCCGTCAAAAAGACTTCTAAAGTGGTAAGGGAGGTGTGGTTTTGAAAGGACTCACGACAATTTTGAGGCCGTGGAAATCTGAAAGCTGTTGGAACTGACTGTGCTGAAAACATGAAGATTCACATAGAGAGCCCTAGTCTCGAACATCCATACCAGTGACCATCGGAATGTGTGTGTTCAAGGAAACACCTTCAGGCTGACTGCATTCATGGCAGTGTGTTCCCAGTTGAGGAAAGAAGCTAGAACAAGGACGGACTCTGGGCTGGTTGGATACTCTGGGGTAAGTGCAGGCCAAGGCCCTTAGGCCTCCAAAACATGGAATGGCAGAGCATGTACTCAGGTCATCCAAACTGCCTATCTTCGTCAAAAACACTTTAAGCATGGTAAGGGAAGTGTTTTAGGAATGACTCATGACTGTTTTGAAACAGTCGACTCAGGGAAGCTGTTTGAACGAGGTGGAAACCCATTCGTGACAGTGTGTTCTCAGCTGAGGAAAGAAGATAGAACAAGGACTGATTCTAGGCAGGTTGGTCATGGTAAGGGAAGTGTTTTAGGAATGACTCATGACTGTTTTGAAACAGTCGACTCAGGGAAGCTGTTTGAACGAGGTGGAAACCCATTCGTGACAGTGTGTTCTCAGCTGAGGAAAGAAGATAGAACAAGGACTGATTCTAGGCAGGTTGGATAATTTGTGTAAGGTGCAGACCACGGACCTTAGGCTTCAAAAACATGCAATGGCAGAGCACGATTTCTGGTCATTCAAACAGTCTACCTCTGTCGAAAAGGTTTCATTCGAGTAAGGGAAGTGCTATTTAGGAACGACTCACGACTGTTTTTAGATGGTGGAAACATGGAATCTGATGGATGTGCCTGGGTTGAAACCCTGGTGAGTCGCTTAAAGGGCCCTTGTCCCTAGCAGTGAACATAGGACGGTCATTGTTCTGTGAAACATTTTCAGGCAGGCACCCATTCATGGCAGTGTGTTCCCAGTTGAGGAATAAAGCTAGAACAAGGACGGACTCTGGGCAGGTTGGATACTCTGGCTTAAGTGCAGGCCCAGGCCCTTAAGGCCTCCAAAACAGGGAATAGCAGAGCACCACTTGCGGTCATTCAAACTGTTTACCTCAGTTGAAAACACTATAAAAGTGATAAGGAAATTGTGGTTTAGGAAAGACTGGTGATTATTTTGAGACGGTCGTCACAGGGAAGCTGTTGGAACTAGGCAGAGACCCAATCCTGACAGTGTGTTCTTAGCTGAGGAAAGAAGATAGAACAAGGTTGAGCTCTGGGCAGGTTGGATACTTTGAGTAAATTGAAGCCCATGGGACTTAGGTGTTCATAACATGGAATGGCAGTGCACGACCTGTGGTCATTCAAACTGTCTACCTCTTTCGAAAAGGCTTCATACATGGTAACGGAAGTGTGGTTTGGGAAAGACTCACGACTGTTTTAATTGGTGTAAACATGGAATCTGTTAGATGTGTCTGGCTTGAAACCATGGTGAGTCGCTCACAGGGCCCTAGTCTCGAACATCCATACCGGTGAGCATATGAATGTCAGTGTTCAGTCAAACATCTTCAGGCGGGTACCCATCCATGGCAATGTGTTTTCAGTTAAGGAAAGAAGCTAGAACAAGGATGGACTCAGGGCAAGTTGGATACTCTGGGGTAAGTGCAGGCCAAGGCCCTTAGGCCTCCAAAACTGGAGCAGAGCACAACCTCAGGTCATCCAAACTGTTTACCTCTGTTGAAAACGGTTTAAACGTGGTAAGAGAAGTGTGGTTTAGGAAGGTCTCCTGACTGTTTTGCGACAGTTGACTCAGGGAAGATGTTGGAACTAGGTGGAAACCCAATTGTGACAGTGTGTTTTCTGTTGAGGAAAGAGGGTAGAACAAGGACGGGCTTGGCACAGGTTGGAAACTTTGAGTAAAGTGCAGACCATGGGACTTAGTCTTCGATTTTTAAGGTTTTGTAAAAAAATTTCTTATATAAATGGAGGAGGATATGAACCATGAGAGACTGTGGACTCTGAGAAACTAACTTAGTGTTTTTGAAGGGAGTGGGCTGGGGGGTTGGTTGAGCCTTGTGGTAATATTGTGGAGGGCATGTATTGCATGGAGCACTGGGTGTAGTGCATAAACAAAGAATTCTGGAACACCAAAAAGAAATTAAAAAAATAAATAAAAATTAAAAAACAAAACAAAATTATTTAAATTCAATTTAGTTAACATATAGTTAACTAAACATATAGTTAACATATACTTTATTATTAGTTTCAGGAGTAGAGGTTAATGATTCATCAGTTGCATGTAACACCCATTGTTCATTACATCAAGTGCCCTCCTTAATGTCCACTACCCTATTAACCCATTGCCTGATCCACCTCCACTCCAGAAATCTTCAGTTTGTTTCCAAGAGTTAAACATCTTATGATTTGTCTCCCTCTATATTTTCAACTTATTTTATTTTTCCTTCTCTCACCCTATGTTCATCTGTTTTGCTCCTTAAATTCCACAAATGGCTGAAATCACATGTTATTTGTCTTTCTCTGGCTGATTTATATATATTTTACTTAGCACAGTATCCTAGAGTTCCATCCATGAACTTGCAAATGGCAAGTTTTCATCATTTTTATTTATTTATTTTTTTATTAAATTAATTAATTTATTTTCAGAAAAACAATATTCATTATTTTTTCACCACACCCAGTGCTCTATGCAATCCGTGCCCTCTATAATACCCACCACCTGGTACCCCAACCTCCCACCCCCCCGCCACTTCAAACCCCTCAGATTGTTTTTCAGAGTCCATAGTCTCTCATGATTTCATCATTTTTGATGGCAACGTAATAGTCTATATATGTTTATATATTTATATACCTATGGGGTGTGTATATGTGTGTGTATATATATATACACAAGTACATGTGGGTGTGTATATATGTGTGTGTTTATGGTATATGTATATATATATGTATATATATATGAATGATATGTACATGATACATATATATCACAAATTCTCTATTCATTCATAAGTTTTTGGACATCTGTGCTTTTTCCATATTTTAACTATTGTGGACAATAAATATTGGGTTGCATGTTCCCCTACAAATTATTTTGTATCCTTTGTATAAATCCTAGGATTGCAACTCCTGAGTCATAGGGTAGTTCTATTCTTAACATTTAAAAAAACTTTCATACTGTTTTCCAGTGTGGCTGAATCAGTTTGAATTCCCAAAAAAGGTGTAAGAGAGTTCCCCTTTCTCCACATCCTTACCAACATCTGTTGTTTCCTGAGTTGTTAATTTTAGCCATTCTGACTCATGTGAGGTGGTATCTCATATTTGATATTTTTTAGATAATATTTCTCCCTTCAGATACCTAGAGTTTTCTAGATACAATGAGCATTTCATATGTAGTTTTCCTACAATTGCTATTATTATTTCTATGGACCATTAATCTAACCTTCAAAAATAAATAAGGATATGAAGGATATTCATGTGGCTATTTATTCCTTGTGGGGAATAAATCATGCACTTGGTTCCAATGAGAAATGACCCCTTTAGAAATCCCCTGTCTGATAAAGGCTCACATGGTCATGTGCAACTTTATATCAATACAGGAAAAGATTTGTTTGGATAAATAGCTGTGCCTCAAAAAATTTTCAAATTATTTAACCTCACAAGAGCATTTCTTCTAGTCAACATCTCATTCCTTCTCCTTAAAAGTATCATTAAACAAAAATCTTATAAAATACATTACTTTTATATAAATTGACATGATTAAACATACTGGTAGTTGTGCTTTTGTGCAGAGAGAAGAGAATTTGGAGTAAAGATTCAGTACCTAGATTTCATATACTATATTTATTAGCTGCATGTCCTGGGATTAAATATTAAGTATTCTTTTGCAAAATTAGGATTTTAATAGATCTATTACAACATTTTTTCACACAAAATATGTTAAAGAGCATAAATACTTTTAAAATTGTTAAATATAAATTTATCAAACTGTTCAAAATTCTAATTTTTCTTAGAATAATTCAGGTAAAGTAACCACTTCCATAGCTGGGACTTGGGCTTCTCCACATTTTGCAAATTCTATACTTGTATATTTTCTTAAAGATTTTTTTTAAAAATTTGACAGAGAGGTAACAGGAGGGGCAAGTTGGAGGAGATGTAAGAAACCCTGTTTCAACTGGTCCCCTAAACTGAGCTAAATATCTACCAGAACACTCTGAACACTGATGAAATCATCCTGAGATGTAAGATTGTACATTTCTGGATCTCTATGAGGGCAGAAGACATCAGTGGAGATGTAAGTCAGAGTAGGAACACTCAGACTGCTATAAGAGATAAGCAGGAGGGGTAGAGAGCCACCAAAAGTGACTCATTGGAAAGCAATACACCAATATAAAAGTGTTCTGTGGTTAGGGACAAGAATTAACTTGGAGTCTGGTTGAAGGCACCCAAATAGCACAAAATATCTTAAGGGGCAACTGGTGGAATTGGCCTAAGCCCATGGACCCAGGACGGTGACCACTAGTTACCACACATGCCAGAGAGAGTGCGACTGAGTCTCTAGTCCATGGTCATTGAGGCCTCAGCTTTCAACTGCTTGCACCACCACTTGGCTGAGTGCAAGATCACTTGGTGTGAGGGAGTCTGGTGCCAGCCAGGGCTCACTAGGTCCATAGCCTTCTGTGCTCTGCACACCCTGCCTGACCACAGGGTGTGACCACACTTGTGCCCATGCCTGGAAAGAGTTGGTGTGGGCACTATTTGGTGCCCATTATGACAAAGGTCTTCTGCCACATGCCAAGGGTCTGATGCTCCAAGCCTGTGCCTGGGAAAACCTGGCATGACCTCTGATCAACTTCCCTCAGTGGCAGCCTTCTTCAATCTAGATGACTGTGGGGTTCAAGGGCACCATACATGGGACTGGATGCAAGACAGCAGTCTGGGCAAAGGCAGCCACCAGAAGCAGAATCCCTGGACACCTTTGCTCATGATTTGATGGCACAAGGGTGCAGAGATGAACTGGCACTGGAGAAGACCATTGATACAGTGACTGAGGGTGCACACCACCTGTGGGAGGTTGCACTGGTCAGTGGAGTTTGCAGAGGGGGGTCTGTGGGTTCTGGACGACCCACAGGGGAGCAGACAGAGGGTCCTCTCTGAAGTCTGGGTGAAGTTTGCTTTCCACTAAGTCTCTGAAGAGCTGCAAAGTGCCACCAGAGAACAAAAATCCCCAGAGAATAAAAGCCTGAAAAATTGGTTTCCACAGGGCCCAGCCCCTTGATAGGGGACAGAATGACTCAACTCAATCAAGACTGACTGAAAAACAGCACAGCAGGCACCTCCTCCAGAAGGCAAGCCATAAGAATGAGAAGACAACCACCACAGGGTCCCCATAAAACTGTAAAACTCCAACATCAGGGGAAAACAATATATTAAGCTCATGGGGTTCCCTAAAGCCTGTTTCATAGATACAACTTTAAAAATAAATCAGTCTCATGATTCTTGCTCTTTTAATTTTTTAACCTACTTACCATTGCAACTAGATGTTTAATACAACATATTCCATAACAACTTTTCAACTTGAACTTTTTTCATACGTACATATGTGTTTTTATTTCTTTTACTAATATACATATAAGCTTCAAGGTAATCCCTTTTCCCTATTCATAACTACCCCTATATATAAACCAATTTTAATCTCCCTTTATCTCTGGAAAGTTGAGACTTTTAACAAAGATATCAAGATACACCCAAGGAAGAACAAAAATAAACTTCCTTGCCCACATTGAGGATTTATAACCATGCTTCCACCTTTTTCTTCTGTCAGTGTTTCTCTGTATTTGTTTTAGTTCTGTTGTTATATAAATCTTATTCATGGGGCTCATTATGGCTAGGTTTTTTTTTCCTTGTGGTATGCTTTTGTTGGTGTTTTTGTTTGTCTGTTTTTGTTTATATACCTCATAAATCTGACTTTTGGGCCCCATTCTGGCAGAGGTTTCTCTTTTTCTCTTTATCTCTCTCTTTATTTCCTTTTTCTTTCTTTTTGGTGTTGAACACCAATTGCTCCAAAACGTTCCAGGGCATGCCTTTCCTGGATTGTGGCTGATATATATATATATATATATATATATATATATATATATATATATATATGTATATATACATATATACATTGTATATATTGAGGGGATGGAGATATATATATATATCTCCATCCCCTCAATTACCTCTCATCAAAATGACTAGGAGGAGAAACACCCAACAGAGGAAATATTCAGAGTCTGTGCCCTCTGCCACAAAACTGTTGGATATGGACATAAACACTATGTAATAAAGGGAATTCAGGTTAGCAATAATCCAGGCAGAAAACCATTAGTGACAACAAAGAATCTGTAAGGGCGAAAGTGAGAGCCAAGCTGGCAGAAGTAAAAAATCCTACCAATGATATCCAATATAACCTAAATACTCTAACAGCTAGGGTAACCAAGACAGAAGATAGAATTAGTAATCTAGAGGACAAACTGATAGAGAAAAAGGACCAGGAGGAGGCCTGGAACAAACAGCTTAGAAGCCATGAAAACAGAATTAGGGAAATGACAGCATGAAACGTTCCAACGTCGGAATTGTTGGGATCCCTCAGGGAGTGGGGAAAGAGAGAAGACTAGAAGATACAGTTGAACAAATTCTGGGTGAAAAGTTCCCCAATCTGGGGAATGAGATAAGTGTTTGTGTCCTAGAGGCAGAAAGGTCACCCACCAAGACCAGTGAACCTAGAAAGCCCTCAAGCCACTTGATTGTGAAGTTTACGAATCATAGTTGTTGACAAGAATTCCTAGGGCAGCTAGGGGGAAGAGATTCCTTATGTACAGAGGATGGTCCATCAGAATAATGTCAGACCTGTCCACAGAAACCTGGCAATCCAGAAAGGGCTGGCAAGACATATTCGGGGCACTAAATGAGAAGAACATGCATGCAAACAGAATTTCTTATCCAGCAAGGCTGACATTCAAAATGGATGGAGAGATAAAGAGCTTCCAAGACCAGCAAGGTTTAAAAGAGTATGTGACTACCAAGCTGGCACTACAAGAAATATTAAGGGGGGGGTTCTATAAAAGAAGAAAGAATCCAAGAGTGACATAGAACAGAAATTCATGGAGACAATCTATAGAAACAAAGACTTTATAGACAACATGATGTCAATAAAAAACCATCTTTCAATAATCACTCTCAACATGAATGGACTAAATGCTCCCATAAGACAACACAAGGTTGCAGACTGGATAAAATGACAGGACCGGTCTGTATGCTGTCCACGAGAGACACATTTGGAATCTAAAGATACATCCAGACTGAAAGTGAAGGAATGGAGAAACGTCTTTCATGCCAATGGACCTCAAAAGAAACCTGGGATGGCTATTCTCATATAAGATAAATTAGATTTTTAAACTAAAGTCTGTAGTCAGAGATGAAGAAGGACACTACATCATTCTTAAAGGGTCTATCCAACAAGAAGATCTAACAACTGTAAATATTTATGCCCCCAACCTGAGAGCAACCAAGTACATAAACCAACTGCTTATCAAAATAAAGAGTAATATTGATATGAACATATTAAGAGGAGAGGATCTTAACACACCACTCTCAGTAATAGGCAGATCATCCAAGCAGAAAATCAATAAAGAAACAAGAGCTTTCAAGAAAACTTTGAACCAGATGGACCTCATAGATATATATAGAACATTTCACCCTAAACAATTGAATACACATTGAACTTCCTCTTGAATAGACCATACACCTGGTCACAAATCAGGACTCAGCTGATACCAAAAGATTTAGATTATTTCTGGCATATTCTCAGATCACAATGCTTTGAAACTGGAACTCAACCACAAGAAAAAGTTTGGAACAAATTCAAACACTTGGAAGTTAAAAACCTACCTGCTCAAGAATGTTTGCATCAACAAGGAAATCATAGGGGACTTAAAGAATTCATGGAAACCCATGAGAATGGAGACACATCAGTCCAAAACCTATGGGATAAGGCAAAGGCAGTCCTAGGGGGAAAACACATAGCCCTCTAGGCCTCACTCAATAAAAATTAAGAAAAAGAACACACCAGATCTCTTTACACAATAAAGAACTGGAATATGAACAAGAAATTAAGCCAAGCCCATGCACAAGAATGGAAATAATCAAGATTAGAGCAGAGACCAATGAGATAGAAACGAGCAATACAGTAGAAGTCATCAACAAAACTAGAAACTGGTTCTTTGAAACAATCAATAAGATCAATAAAGCACTGCTCAAACTAATCCAGAACAAAAGAGAGACGACCCAAATTAATACAATTTGAATGAAAGGGGCGAGATCTCAAGTAAGGCAAAGAAAATAGAAATAATTATCAGAAATTATTATCAACAGTTATGTGTTGATAAGTTATAACCATAAGTTAAGCAACATAGGAGAAATGGATGCATTCCTGGAAACTTCTAAACTTCCAAGACTGAAATAGGAAGAAATAGAGAACCTGAATAGACCATTATCTAGTAAGGAGATTGAAGCAGTGATCAAAAACCTCCCAAAAAACTATAGCCTAGCACATGACCAATTCCCTGGGGAATTCTACCAAACATTCAAAGAAGAAATAATACCTAGTCTCCTGAACCTGTTTGAAAAAAAAAAAATAGAAACAGAAGGAAAACTTCCAGACTCTTTCTATGAAGCCAGTATTACCCTGTAACCAAATGAGGCAAAGACTGCTTCAAAAAGGAAAAATTCAGACCAATGTCCCTGAAGAATATTGATGCCAGGATTCTCAACAAAATCCTAGGTAATAGGATCTAACAGTACATTAAAAAGATTATCCACCATGACCAGGTGGGATTTATCCCTGGGTTGCAAGAGGGGCTCAACATTTGCAAATCAATCTATGTTACAGAACAAATCAATAATAGAAGAGAGAAGAATTTTCTGCAATTGATGCAGGAAAGCATTTGACCAGATAAAGCACCTGTTCCTGATTAAATGCTTCAAAGTATAGGGATAGAGGGAACATTCCACAGCTTCATAAAATCTAATGATGAAAAATACCCATATTTTTTACAGGAAACATCACAGCAAATATCATTCTCAATCAGGAAAAGTGGGCAGGCTTCCCACTGAGATCAGGAACAGGACTAGGATGCCCACCCTTGCCACTGTTGTTCAACATAGTACTAGAAGTCCTAGCTGCAGCAGACAACAACAACAAAAATAAAAGGCGTTCAGATTGACAATGGATAAGTCAAACTCTCTTCACAGATGACATGATACTTTCTGTGGAAAACCCAGACTACTAGAACTCATACATCAATTCAGTCATGTGGCAAAATGCAAAATCAATGCACAGAAATCTGTTGCTTCCTTATACACTAACAATGAATCTATAGAAAAGGAAATGAGAGAATCGATTCCATTTACTATGGCACCATGAAGCATAAGATATATTGAAATAAACCTAACGAAAGAGGTAACTACAGAACACTCATGAAAGAAATTGAAGAAGACACAAAAAGATGGAACACCATTTCATGCTCATGGTTTGGAAGAATAAAAATTGTTATGATGTCTATACTGCCTAGAGCAATCTATACTTTCAATGCCATCCCAATCAACATTTGACCAGCATTTTCAAAGATCTGGAGCAAACAATCCTAAAATTTGTATGAAACCAGAAAAGACCCCGAATTGCTAAGGAAATATTGAAAAAGAAAAAGCTGGGGACATCATGTTGCCGGATTTCAAGCTTTACTACAATGCTGTGATCACCAAGACAGCATGGTACTGGCCTAAAAACAGACACATAGACCAGTGGAACAGAGTAGAGAGCCCAGAAAATGACCCTCAAGTCTATGGTCAGATAATCTTCGTCAAAGCAGGGAAATATATACAGTGGAAAAAAGACAGTCTCTTCAATAAACGTTGTGAGAACATTGGACAGCTATGTATACAGGAATAAAACTTGACCTTTCTCTTACACCATATACAAAGATAAACTTAAGATGGATAAAATACCTTAGCATGCCGCAGGAATCTATCAAAATCCTAGAGGAGAACATAGGCTGTGACCTCTTTGACATCGGCCACAGCAACTTCTTTCAAGACTTGTCTCCAAAATGAAAATGAACTTTTGGGACTTCAGCAATATCCAAAGCTTCTGCACAGCAAAAGAAACAGTCAACAAAACAAGGAGGAAACCCATAGAATTGGAGAAGATATTCACAAATGACACTAGAGACAAAGAGCTGATATCCAAGGTCTATAAAGAACTCCTCAAACTCTACACCCACAAAACAGATAATCATGTCAAAAAGTGGGCAGAAGCCATAAACAGAAGACATACAAATGACTAACAGACACATGAAAAAATATTCATCACCATTAACCATCAGAGAGATTCAAATCAAAACCACATTGAGATACCACGTTACAACAGTCAGAATGGCAGGAAACAACAAGTGTTGGAGAGGATGTGGAAAAAAAGGAACCTCTTCCACTTTTGGTGGGAATGCAAGTTGGTACAACCACTTTGGAAAACAGTGTGGAGATTCCTTAAGAAATTAAAAATAGAACTTCCCTATGACCCTGCAATTGCACTACTGGGTTTTTACCTGAAAAATACAGATGTAGTGAAAAGAGGGGCCATCCATACCCCAATATTCATAGCAGCAATGGCCACAGTCATCAAAATGTGGAAAAAGCCAAGATGCCCTTCAACAGACAAATGGATAAAGAAAATGTGGTGCATATATACAATGGAGTATTATGCCTCCATCAGAATGGATGAATACCCAACTTTTGTATCAACATGGACTGTCCTGGAGGAGATTATGCTGAGTGAAATAAGTCAAACAGAGAGAGTCAATTATCATATGGTATCATATTATTTGTGGAGCATAAGGAATAACATGGAGGACATTGGGTGAAGGAAAGGAGAAGTGAATTGGTGGAAATTGGAGAGGGAGACAAAGCATGGGAGACTGGATCTGAGAAACAACCTGAGGGTTTTGGATGGGAGGTAGGTGAAGTTTTGGTGAGCCTGGTGGTGGGTATTAAGGAAGGCACTGCCAGGGGGGTATTGCATGGAGCACTGGGTATAAATCTTGGAACACTGAAAAAGTAAAATTAAATTGAAAAAAATTAATAAAATAAAATAAAATATCCCCATTGGTAATGAAAAATTTTATTTCACACCCCCCATACACACACACATAGAGAGAGAGAGAGAGAGACAGCAGCAGGCGGAGGGAGAAGCAGATTCCATGTGAAACAGGGAGCTCAATTCAGGGCTTGAGTCCAGGACTGGAGGATCACGACCTGAGTTTAAGGCAGCCTCTTAACTCACTGAGCCACCCTGGGTCCCCTGTAGTTGTTCTTCCTCCTTCTGAAAAGCTACTTATATGCCAATTTACTAGACTATTAATAGTGAATGGTTTCTCTTTGCAAACAGTTAGCTGACTAATATATTTTAATATTTCTTTTTCTTTCTAATACTTCTTACTCTTGGGACCAAAGCCTATAAATCTCATATTGTCTACTCTAAAGATCAGAGTCTTTGTTGTGTTTATCACTATTTTAAGTACCCCATCATTTTCATCATAGGAATATAGTATATATCCTGTATTGTTCATGAATGTTTTCACTATAAACATAAACAGTTGGCCACTGTAAATTTAAAGGAAAAAATATTAATGGAAAAGATCGCTAACTACCTTCATTTTGAATTTAGTCTGTACTTTCTGAGTTATTATTTCCAGCTTATTTCTTTCCTATTTTTAAAAGATTTTATTTATTTGTTTGGCAGAGAGATAAAGAGATCACAAGTAGGCAGAGAGGCAGACAGAGAAAAAGTGGGAAACAGGCTCCCTTCTGAGCAGAAAGCCTGATGCGGAGCTTGATCCCAGGACCCTGAGACCATGATCTGAGCCTAAGGTAGATGTCGCTCTCGACCCGCAAGAACGACCCGTAGGCGAGGTGAGTGGCAAACTTCTTTATTCACAATCTTCAGCTGGGGACCCCCAACCCAGTCTAAGACCCCCAAGTATATATCCACCAAGTGCGAACTATATCCAATCAGAGTATACCACGACTAACAAAACTACCAATCAGAAGGACTATCTATGTGCATGCATCGTGCTCGTGAGCATGTACGTGACTCCATAGGTTTTCTTTGTTCTACAGATCATGCGCCTTTCCCTTGACTCCTGGTATCTATCAAACGTCACCCGCGAATGCACTCACAGTCCTTGGGTTAATCTCTCACTCCTCCCACTCCTCAGGCCTCGCTTAGTACGTGACTCCCTGCATCTGCTCGCATTCCTTAGGCAAACTATCTACAGCCCTGGCCCCTCATGCCTTGCTTAGTACGTGACTCCTTGCTCCTGCTGCATGGCTCTCCACAGCTCCCCCTTTTTGTATTTTTATATGGCAGGGATCGTGCCTGTCTTAGGTCGCCAATCCTCTGCACACATGCTTACCCGTCATCGGGTACTCCCCCTAGCCGAGGAGCCCCTGTCTTAGGTTGCTGTGGTGAGGGATCAGTCTTACCCGTCTTTGGCTACCGATCCAGCATTGCCAGCTATAATTTTGAGGGGGAATGGCTAGTCTCTGGAGCCACCATGGCCAAGTCTGCCATGTGTTTTAGCAGCAACAGCTTTAAGAACATCAGAGTCACTCTCATTAGGCTTGTTTGTTTTTCCAGCCTGAGGAGGAATAATGTCAAACACTTTCTTATAATACCAGGGTCAGAGGGCACCTATGTGGCGATTAAGGTCGCTCTTTGAGCTTCCCACGATGGACCTGCTGTTGTTTACGCACGATGGCTCTCAACTTGTAAACTTCTACAAGTATAATTTTAGCCGCACACGGTAAAAGGCACATAAAAATAACAACCACTACTAGCACACCTATAATAGATCCTATAACATACCATGCATGCGTCAGAGAGGGGAAATGAGAAAACAAAGAATTTACAAAATCATCAGCAAGCTGAGCCACCGTAAGTTTAGCGCTGGGAGCCTCTCCTATATCCAAAATCTCTTGATGCAATTGTAAAAGGTCAAGGGATAGGTTAGAATTTGACCATATCCCCTCTAGATGGCGCTGCACGCGATCCCAGGAAGTCTCAGAGATATTATATTTCTTAGGAGTCACGCAAATCCAGTGATAATCACTGTGACATTGAATTCTGGTGCGCAACTTTAAACTCTGAATTTCCTCTCCCAAGAACCTCACAGCATCATAAAGAGCATTTAGTCTGATTTCAATCCTTTTATCTATATCTTCTTGAGTCCCCATTGCTAATGAGGTATTATGCGCAAGCTGATCTACTGTGTCGGCATTATGCACCGTTTGAGCAAGGGACACAGATGCTGTTATGGCTGTGGCAATCAAGGTTATCAGCGAAACTATTCCAAGCACCAACAGCCCTAGCTCCCGCTTAGATCGGCTCAGAGCAGAATGTACACGTTCCCACAACTCTAAGCCAGGGTTGGAATACCATGGCTCAGAGACATTAACTGGAAGCATGATAAATGGAGGTTGCTTAACCACTAATACGCCATCATTTGGAGATATACCTTGAACACAATTGGTTAGAGTACGGTTATAACAGGAAAAATAATAAGTAGCCTTTTCTTTCTTTACAGTGAGATTTCCTACAATTAGCATAAAGGGATGAGGCACACAGGCTTGGGGATATCTGAAATCCTGTCCAATATCCTGGTATCCAAACACAGTTTCGACGTTGCTGATCTGATGGACATAGCGCATTGCGCCCCCGAAAGCAGCAATAAGTCTCCAAATCTCGGTTTGCACCGGATAGCCACGTCGAGGAGCAAGAATTGGAGGTATCTTTGGACGGCATGCAGGACATCCAGAGAATACTGCAGGCACCCAATCCCATAGTTTAAAACCGTCTTTTAGCGAGTACCTTGTAGTTTCTCGTCCTACACAAAGCCTCCAGGGCACTCCGATCCCCTTGGCTATACTTAAATTAGCTGCACAAAGTGGAATGTCTTTCGGGGCAATACCAGACGTCACTACAGTGCCATAGGTGGTGTTAGGGCCAACGATCATTACATCATCATAACTAGATCGTGGGGCTACACGAAAACAATATGACATTTTGCGCTTCATGGTAAAACACATAGGATAAACATCAGAATAACCCTTGTAAGATATGGCTGCCTGCTGTGGCTGGAGATGAACAGAGGAGGGAAGGCCTAGTAAAACAGTATCGTTAACATACACAGGAATAGAACTCATATCCCAACCCACGGGCTGTAACAGGGGCGGATCAGGGACATATGCCCAATACAATGCGCCCTGGGCTGCCAATATTTGCATAAGAATAAGCGTCAGTAACAAACATGAGTCCGGATAAGAAAAATGCACTCTATGGTGAGTCATTTGAAGAGGGGCCTGAAGCTGGGCAATCTCTTGTCTCGGCCACAGTTGAATTGACTCCGCCTTCACGGGGACAGGTTGCAGGACGGTCGTCGTTGCTATCATCATCATTAGCAGCATCCTCCACAGGTTCCACAGCCACCAGCCTGGTGAGGTGTTCCGGCACCCAAAGTGGAGCAGACGCATCCTGTGGAAAAACACAAAGGGAACCTCGGTGCCACCGAAGCACCGGGTCAGGGCCCTTCCACGAACCAGTGAGAACATCCTTCCATTTCACCATAGATTGCTGCATTTTCTGTTGGCCCCAGTGACGTTCTGCTGCTGAAACGCCATCCTTGTCAAGTGTGAGAAAATTTAAAATAAAGGTGACCAAATTGGTAAGGTCAGTGGGGGTACGATACTCCTCTCCGACTCCCCCTTTTTGTATTTTTTGCAGAGTAGTTTTGAAGGTCAGGTGAGTGCGCTCTACGATGCCCTGGCCTCGAGGGTTATAAGGAATTCCTGTAACATGTTGAATATTATAACAGGCTAGGAAGCTGGAAAAGCTTGCAGAGGTATAGGCAGGAGCGTTGTCTGTCTTTATTTGTTTTGGTACTCCCCAGCAGGCAGAACTGCGTAGGCAATGGGATATCACATTTTTAACATTTTCCCCTCGTAAGGGGGTTGCACTAACAGCCCCCGAGCAAGTGTCCACACTTACATGGACATATCTTTGTTGTCCAAAAGAAGGTATATGCGTTACATCCATTTGCCATAGATGGTTGGGCAAGAGCCCTTTTGGATTTACCCCTAGAGGGAGTAAAGGCAAGTGTATTACACAGTTGCCACAAGATTTGACGATATCCCGCGCGTCAGCCCTGGAGATATTGAAACGCGTCTTCAAAGTGTGGGCATTAACATGCCATTTTTTATGATAAGCCCTTGCGTCCTCTAGAACATTACACACATGAAAACGTGTAGCTGCATCAGCTATTCGGTTGCCTTCGGTTAAAGGCCCTGGGAGGTCCGAGTGTGCCCTAAGATGCCCAATATAAAAAGGGGCACCACGAGAGAGAATGAGATCTTGCAATTCAGTCAGCAAGGAGGAAATTTCTGATTGACTAGCTGAGATAATGGCAGTTTCAATAGCTCTGGTAGCTACAACTGCATATTTGCTATCTGAAATAATATTAATAGGCTGATTTTGAAACCTTTGTAGAACACACATAATTACCAACAACTCTGTTCTTTGAGCTGAGGTCGATGGCACAACAACCGGAATTACCTTTCCTTCCACCACGTAGGCGCCAGTTCCCGATTTACTACCATCTGTAAACACTGTGAGAGCCCCGACCAATGGCTCCAATTGGCAGGATTTAGGCCAAATGAGGGGTGTATTTTTGTAGAACCCAATTAGGGGGTGTGAGGGATAATGATTATCAAATGTAACAGGATAAGCGACTGTCAAAATGGCCCAGTCATCATTTTCATGTGTCAGAGTATTTATTTGAGCTTTATCATATGGGACTATGCACAAATCGGGCAGCCTTCCGAGGACCTGTATGCTAGCCTTAAGTACTTTACCTGCTATTATGGCTACAGCTGTAGGATACGGGGTAATAACGCGGCTAAGATTATGGGGCAAGTAAATCCATAACAAGGGTCCCCCCTGCCATAATACTCCTGTGGGTGATCCAGGGGACGGAATAACTACAGCATGTATAGGCTTTT
Source organism: Mustela erminea (assembly GCF_009829155.1). NCBI lineage: Eukaryota > Metazoa > Chordata > Mammalia > Carnivora > Mustelidae > Mustela > Mustela erminea. The sequence continues at coordinate 9,199,180 of NC_045616.1, forward strand.
CAGGGTCACACCTATCCGCTGTTGTGGAGGCTAGTCTATTCTCAACCAGTTGTAATGATATAAGGGCAGCTGGTGTAAGAGCTCTTGGGGAATCTAACGCAGGGTCTCCAGGTAGGATATCAAATAAGGGTTTTAACTCTGCTGTGGTGAGTTTTATATATGGCCGGATCCAATTAATGTCCCCTAAAAGTTTCTGGAAGTCATTTAATGTGTGCAAACGATCTCTACGGATCTGCATCAGCTGAGGTTTCACTGTAGTAATGGAGAGCTGCATACCGAGATATTTTTGTAAATTCCCTGCCTGAATTTTTTCAGGGGAGATAGCTAGCCCCCATTCCGCCAGCTGTTTTTGTAGAAAGGTGAGGGCCGAGGGCAAAGATCCCTTATTCGGCCCACAGATTAGGATATCATCCATGTAATGATAGCAAAGCAGGTCTGGAAATGTTACTCGAAAAGGTTCCAAAGCCTTGCTTACATACAACGGACACAAGGTGGGGCTATTAGCCATTCCCTGAGGTAGCACTTTCCATTCATATCTCTGGTCTGGCTCAGTATGATTGATTGATGGCAAAGTAAAGGCAAAACGCTCTGTATCTGCAGGGTGCAATGGAATGGAAAAGAAACAATCCTTAATGTCGATTACAATAGAGGGCCAATTTCTCGGCAGCGCCGTTACAGCTGGAAGCCCCAGTTGAATGGGTCCCATGACTTGCATTTGGTCATTTATTTGTCGCAAGTCATGTAGCAATCGCCACTTGCCTGATTTCTTTTTTATCACAAATATGGGAGTGTTCCATGGGGACGTGGATTCCTGAATATGCCCTGCTCTGAGCTGCTCTTGAACTAGCTCTTTTGCCGCTTGCAATTTGTCCTTTGTTAAAGGCCACTGAGGTACCCAACGTGGCTCTTGTTGTTTCCAAGTTATTTGAATTGCCTCAGTGGCCGCTAGGAAAAACCCTGACCTCCCATGGAAGGGGGATCGGGATATCCCTGGCCCTTGGCTCCAAGGCCTTGGCCAGGCTTATATCCCATGTTCCTCATTATGGTTTGGGAGGCCTCACTATACAGTTTTTCAGTAGTAAGTCTAATATCCATCTGCTCCAGCACATCGCGTCCCCACAGAGAAACGGGGGTGGCACAAACATACGGTTGGAAAATGCCTTTATGTCCCTCCTCATCCTTCCAATCCAAAGATGCGGCACTGATATCTGGGCTGGTAGCTATTCCTAGTCCTCGGAGGGTTTGGCTGGCTTTAACCAGGGCCCAGGCTTTAGGCCAATCTAGATAATTGATAATACTTTTGTCTGCCCCTGTATCCAGGAGCCCCCAGAATGGCCTTCCTCTGATCCTTAACTTAAGCATGGGCCTCTCTTTCATGCTCATAGTAAGGCATGCGAGGGAAGATCCTGTGGATTCTAAACCACCTTTTCTCACCTGGCCTGTAGATGGATATTCCTCGTGGTTACTAGGCAAGATTAGGAGCTGTGCAATCCTGTCCCCTGGATTTATAATATTAATACTCCTAGGAGACGAAATTAAAATCTTAACTTCCCCCTCAAAATCGGGGTCAATAACTCCTGGGTGTACCTGAAGTCCCCGCATAGTAGAGGAACTCCTACCCAGGAGCAGTCCCACCGTTCCTTTTGGAGGCCCTCCATGCAGGTCAGATGGCATGGCCTGCACCCCCATTTCAGGTGTTAGGACCATTCGGGTGGTGGCACAGACGTCAAGTCCGGCTGAACCTGTTGTGGCTCTCCTGGGCTCTGCGCGGACTGGCTCCCCTGACTAGAGGGTGGGAAAGCCCATCACGGCTTGGTAGGCAGGGACATCGCCACCCCGTATATTTGCTTCGGGCCCCGGGGAGTGGGGCCCTGCCTCCCGTTTTTTGAACTCCCCCAGTTGTTAGGTGGTAAAGGATTTCCTTCGATATCTGCTACAGACCGGCATTCATGTGCCCAATGATTTCCTTTTCTACACCGTGGACAAAGCTGGGGTTTAAGATTCCCCGCCGGCTTAGTCATGGAGGCCTTACCAAGCTGAGTTCCTCGTTGTGGACAGTCTTTTTTTATGTGGCCCTCTTGTCCACATTGGAAACACCTCCGGGGGTGGACTCCCTGTTGGCCCTGCATAACCTGAGCAAAGGCTGCAGCCATAACTTGCCCCTGAATCACGGGCCCTGTGATGTCTCTGCATACCTTAATATAGGCAGATAGGTCTTTAGCCTTCCATGGTCTGATGGCCTCCCGACACCACTTATTAGCATTTTCATAAGCTAGTTGTTTAATTAAAGGCATTGCAGAATCAGCGTCCCCAAACATTCTGCCCGCTGTCTGCATAAGCCTGTCCACAAAATCAGCATAGGGCTCATTTGGCCCCTGTACTATTCTGGACAGCTGCCCCTGCAGATCACCTGCACCTCTTAAAGTTCTCCATGCCCTGACAGCCGCTGTAGCAATCTGCTGATATATGGCAGGGGGGTAGGTACTCTGCACCTGAGCCCCAAGATATGGTCTGGTACCTGTTAACATTTCTAAGTTCCATTGGGGGTTTCCAGCAGCTGCATTTCTCCACGCTGTATCCTGGCAGTTATCCTGATTTTGAATTTTCCATTCCAGATATTGCCCTCCGCTCAAAACTGCTCTGGCCAAATTGGCCCAATCCTCGGGGATAAGGAAAAGTGCCCCTAACGATTCCACAAGAGATACTGTGAAAGCTGCTTGGGGCCCATAGCCACTAACCGCTTCCTTGAGTTGTTTTACTAGCTTAAAATCTAATGGCTGGTGGTACCTCTGCTGATTCTGATCTTCTAATACTGGAAAAAAACCTTTTCCCGGGCCAAGGACCTCTCTCCAGTTCGCCGCGGTACAGTCTGAGCAATGACATACTTTCGCGCAACCTGGCCGGTACGGCGGGGGCCACTCATAAAGTGGTGCCGTGGGGCTAGAATGAGGAAGCGGTGCATGGTCTACCTTCGCTGCTGATTGCGCTACAGCTGAAGGTTTTGCCCCTGTAGGTAAGCTTGAAACCTCTTGATTCTTCTTCTCCTTCCCCTTTTCCAAGCCTTGTGTCTCCTCATCTGAAAACCCTTCCGAACTCTCACTGTCAACATCGGAACCCCGGGAGGACCCCTTATGCGATTCCTTCTTTAACTGTTCTAAAATCTCCCCTCCTTGCTGCACTACCTGTTTTAGCCGTTCCCGGGATGACTGCAAACATACCTTCACAAGGGACCACACGGCAAGGGTTCCGGCAGTGACAGTGGAGCTTTGTCTTAAATCCTCCCCCAGATGTTCCCACTGAGGCACATTCAAGAGTCCTTCTTCTATAAACCAGGGGCAATCTCCCCTACCTCTTTTAAGAAGTCACGAGCTGTCTTTGACTTCAAGGGAGTGCCGTTTGCCTTGAGGATGTCTCTTAAGGGGCCCTCCATCCTATATCTAGCAAGTTCGTTTCCCATTCCGGAAATCTTTCGTTACTATAGTCCCTGAGGAGCCTAAATAGCTTTGTCTATGATCGTCCCCAGAGAACCTTCCCTGTCCAAAGACAGAAATGGGTGCACACTTTCCTTATCGTTGCTCTTACCCCAATCCTCGCTCCACGTCCGGGGTCTCGGTCCCCGGGTTTTCGGCACCAGTTGTCGCTCTCGACCCGCAAGAACGACCCGTAGGCGAGGTGAGTGGCAAACTTCTTTATTCACAATCTTCAGCCGGGGACCCCCAACCCAGTCTAAGACCCCCAAGTATATATCCACCAAGTGCGAACTATATCCAATCAGAGTATACCACGACTAACAAAACTACCAATCAGAAGGACTATCTATGTGCATGCATCATGCTCGTGAGCACGTACGTGACTCCATAGGTTTTCTTTGTTCTACAGATCATGCGCCTTTCCCTTGACTCCTGGTATCTATCAAACGTCACCCGCGAATGCACTCACAGTCCTTGGGTTAATCTCTCACTCCTCCCACTCCTCAGGCCTCGCTTAGTACGTGACTCCCTGCATCTGCTCGCATTCCTTAGGCAAACTATCTACAGCCCTGGCCCCTCATGCCTTGCTTAGTACATGACTCCTTGCTCCTGCTGCATGGCTCTCCACAGGTAGAGGCTTAACTCACTGAGCCACCCAGGGGCTCCTCCAGCTTATCTTTTAATACAGGGGAAACTCCTTGTGGGCAAAGGCTTATATAAATGGAGCCAAGCTAGGAAGATAGTTTGCCCATGTAACAAAGATTTGTAAAGTAGCATAAGATCCTCTTATATTTTAGTTAGTGATACATGCCTAAAATTTAAGCCTTATGCTCTCCACAGTTATGAATTTGAAATCACGTGTGCATCCATTTTTATAGCTACTTACCTTCCTGGTGATTAATGGTCTGGTCACAAAGGCTAGGAAACTAAGTCAATTCAATCTTTCACCTGTTACTGGGTCACAGTTTGAATATTTAAGCTAAATAAATGGAAAGACCTTCAACTAAATATGTTCTGTGTGTTTGTTTTCAGTTAGCACCAGAAATAAGCATTAAATAAAGTAACTTAAACTTGAGGATGTGTAAGCATGGGGATTTTATTCCCTTGTGATCACTGGTTCTTCTGAATTATTTCCAGGGGAGTTTTTATCATAGAGAAATAAGTCATTTGGAAGGAATGACTAATTGGAACAATTGTGAAGTTTTACCAAATCTCTAAACACTCTCATGTTTCCCAGGGGAAAAAGAATGCCAGTTTAGTATTACTTAGGTAAAACATAAGATAATGAAGTATGTTACAAGTATCGACACAATTATCTGTAATTTTGTTACATATCAACTAAAACTTGCTTTGAGAAATGAGGCAGGACTAAACAACATTAAATAAAGTTTAACCAATTTCATTGTGCAATTAAGTAATTAGAAGTTGTATAGGAAAGTTATTGAAAAGTAACTTAGTTGGATCACTTCAAAACCACTGGTAAAAAAGCAATTTGAAATATCGTGTCAACTATGATTCACACAGAATAAAAGGATCTTTAATGATAATGTAGTAAACAATTATTGAAGATATAACTTAAAAATGTACTCATGTTCCTTTATACTATCATCAATAAGGTCCAAATCTAAGTATAGAAATGTCCTAGACACCCTATACATTTGTTTAGTTAAGGATAATGACTATTAAATATAGGCAATTATTTATACAAATTTATACACGTACATTTATATACATATTTTACGTAATATAAATTTCCAATACATATTTGAAGAGTTTTTCAATAGAAATACGCCTGTTAGGAGCGCCTGGGTGGCTCAGAGGGCTAAAGCCTCTGCCTTCGGCTCAGGTCATGATTCCAGAGTCCTGGAATCGAGCCCCGCATCGGGCTCTCTGCTCCGCAAGGAGCCTGCTTCCCCCTTATCTCTGCCTGCCTCTCTGCCTACTTGTGATCTCTGTCTGTCAAATAAATAAAATCTTAAAAAAAAGAAATATGCCTGTTATTTATACGACATATCTATTTTATCTTTCTTATAGTGCCATGCCCTATGAGGTAAATCTTTTTTTTTAATTATATTTATTATGTTATATTAGTCACCATAGAGTACATTATTAGTTTTTTTCTTTGTAAATAGTTTTATTGAGATACAATTCACATATCACACAGTTCACCCTCTAACTTAAATAAGGTATAAAATTTTAAAATATTTATGCAATTAAACTTTTTATTATTGGTTTTTGATGTTGTACCTTTAAGTATAACTTTAAGATGAGTAAAACTGTGTTGGAATGGGTGTATATAATTACCACGAGCAGCAACATCATATGATCACATTATTTAAGTTATAAAATGAGTTAAATTTTCTTTCTTTTGTAAAAAATTAAAACATTTGATTTAGCTTTGTAAAATAATAAAATATTGCTTTTTGGCGTCCCAGATATAAAATGATTTCATTCAATGTATTAAAATATCATTACTTAAATCTGCTTTCTATACTTTTGTAGTACTTTTTCCATGAATTTTTATCTTTTTAAAATTTTTATTCCAGTGTAGTTAACATACAGTGTTATATTAGTTCCATGTAGACAGTATACCTATTCGAAAACTTTATATTATGCAGTGCTCATCAGGATTAGTATACTCTTATTCTTCAACACATATTTCACCCATCCCTCCACCCATCTCTCCTCTGGTAACTGTTTTCTGTATTAGAAAGTCTGCTTCTCAGTTTGCCTATCTTTTTCTCTCTTTATTATTCCTTTCATAATTTGCTTTGATTTTAAAATCCCCATATGAGTGAAATCATATGGTATTTGTCTTTCCCTGATTGACTTATTTCCCTTAACATTATACTCCTTAACTCCATCCATATAATTGCAAATGGAAAAAATCATTCTTTTTATGGCTGAATAATATTCCATTATATTTATATAACATTTCTATTTTTTGTATATTTTAATAATTTATTTATTTATTTATTTACTTATTTATTTTAAGCATAACAGTATCATTATTTTTTCACCACACCCAGTGCTTCATGCAATCCGTGCCCTCTATAATACACACCACCTGGTACCCCGACCTCCCACCCCCCCGCCACTTCAAACCCCTCAGATTGTTTTTCAGAGTCCATAGTCTCTCATGGTTCACCTCCCCTTCCAATTTACCCCAACTCCCTTCTCTCTTAACTCCCCATGTACTCCATGCTTTTTGTTATGCTGCACAAATAAGTGAAACCATATGATAATTGACTCTCTCTGCTTGACTTATTTCATTCAGCATAATCTCTTCCAGTCCCGTCCATGTTGCTACAAAAGTTGGGTATTCATCCTTTCTGATGGAGGCATAATACTCCATAGTGTATATGGACCACATCTTCCTTATCCATTCATCTGTTGAAGGGCATCTTGGTTCCTTCCACAGCTTGGCGACCATGGCCATTGCTGCTATAAACATTGGGGTACAGATGGCTCTTCTTTTCACTACATCTGTATCCTTGGGGTAAATACCCAGGAGTGCAATGGCAGGGTCCTAGGGAAGTTCTATTTTTTATTTCTTGAGGAATCTCCACACTCTTCTCCAAAGAGGCTGCACCAACCTGCATTCCCACCAACAGTGGAAGAGGGTTTCCCTTTCTCCACATCCTCTCCAACACATCTTGTTTCCTGTCTTGCTAATTTTGGCCATTCTAACTGGTGTAAGGTGATATCTCAAAGTAGTTTTAATTTGAATCTCCCTGATGGCTAGTGATGATGAACATTTTTTCATGTGTCTGATAGCCATTTGTATGTCTTGAATGGAGAAGTGTCTGTCCATATCCTCTGCCCATTTTTTGATATGATTGTCTGTTTTGTGTGCGTTGAGTTTGAGGAGTTCATTATAGATCCTAGATATCAACCATTTGTCTGTACTGTCATTTGTGAATATCTTCTCCCATTCCGTGGGTTGCCTCTCTGTTTTTTTGACTGTTTTCTTTGCTGTGCAGAAGCTTTTGATTTTGATGAAGTCCCAAAAGTTCATCTTCGCTTTTTTTTTTTCCTTTGCCTTTGAAGACATATCTTGAAAGAATTTGCTGTGGCTGATATCGAAGAGATTACTGCCTATGTTCTCCTCTAGGATTCTGATGGATTCCTGTCTCATATTGAGGCCTTTTATCCATTTTGATTTTATCTTTGTGTACGGTGTAAGAGAATGGTCGAGTTTCATTCTTCTACATATAGTGCCCAGTTTTCCCAGCACCATTTATTGAAGAGTCTGTCTTTTTTCCACTGTATATTTTTTCCTGTTTTGTCGAAGATTAATTGACCATAGAGTTGAGGGTCCATATCTGGTTTATGTGTCTGTTTTTATGCCAGTACCATGCTGTCTATATAACACTTCTTTTTATCTATTCTTCTGTCAGTGGACACGTGGGCTGCTTCCTTATCTTATCTATTGTAAATAATGCTGCAATAAACATATGGTGCTTCTATCCCTTTGAATTCATGTTTTTGTATTCTTTGGTATATGTCCAGCAATGTGATTTCTGGATCATAGTGTAGTTTTATTTTTAAATTTTGAGGACCCTCCATACTGTATTCTACAGTGGCTGTACCAGTTTATATTCCCACAAAGAGTGTACAAAGGTTTCTTTTTATCCACATCCTGACCAACACTTTTCTTGTGTTTTTGATTGTAGCCATTCCAATGGGAGTAAGGTGACATATCAGTGTAATTTTGATTTGCAAGTCTCTGACAATGAGTGATTTTCTACATCTTCTTATGTGTCTGTTGGCCATCTGGATTTCTTCTTTAGACTACTAACACTTTTTGGATATGTAATTTGCAAATATCTTCTCCCCTCCATAGATTTCCATTTAGTTTTGTTTATTGTTTCCTTCACTGTTCAAAAGTTTTGTTTGTTTGTTTGTTTGTTTTCTGTCCCAGTAGTTTGTTTTCCTTTTATTTCCCTTGCCTCAGAAAACATATATAAAAAAATGTTGCTATGGATGATGTCAAAGAGATTACTTTCCATGTTCCCAACTAGGATTTTTATATTTTCAAGCCTCACATTTAGGTATTTAACCTACTTTTTAAAGTTATTTTTGGATATGGTCTAAGAAAGTGGTCCAGTTTCATTCTTTTGAAAGTAGCTGTCCAGTTTTCCCAATATCATTTGTTGAAAAGACTGTCTTTTTCCCATTGGGTATGTTTTTCCTATTTGGTAGAGTTTAATTGTCCACATAGTTGTTTATTTCCAAGTTTTTCATCCTGTACTATTGGTCCATGTGTCTGTTGTTTGTCTTTTGATTACTACAGCTTTGTAATATAACTTGAAGACTAGAATTGTGATACCTCCAGTTTTGTTTTTCTTTTTGGGGATGACTTTAGACACTTGGGTACTTTTGTAGTTCCATACTAATTTTAAGATTATTTATTCTAGTTCTGTGGAAAAAAAAATGCTGTGGGTATTTTGATAGGTATTCATTAAATATGTAGATTGCTTTTGGTAGTACAGACATTTTAAGAATATTTGTTCTTCCATTCTTTAAGAAGTTAGTGCCATTTCCATTTCTTTGTGTCCTTTAATTGTCATTTAACCCTTTCATCAGGGTTTTATAGTGTTCAGAGTACATATCTTTCACCTCTTTTGTTATGTTTATTCCTAGGTATTTTATTATTACTGGTGCAGTTGTAAATGGGGTTTTACTCTTAATTTATCTTTATGTTGCTTTATTATTACTACATAGAGATTCAAACTATTTCTGGATTTTGATTTTTATTCTGAAAATTTGCTGAAGTCATTTATCAGTTCCAGTAGTTTTTTTTGTTTTTTTGTTTTGTTTTGTTTTGTTTTTTTGGTGGTGTCTTTTTTTTTAATATAGTATCTTGTCATTTGCAGATAGTTAAATGATTACTTCTTCCTTACTAATTAAAATGAAGTTTAGGGAAGAAACATACCATGGGTGCTTCAGAGAGGAAGAAGCCATGGTCATGGAGAAAAGTGGGAGAGAGAGGAACATGTAGGAGAATGCACAAGGAGAACATTTACCCAAGCCACTGGCTTGGGAAGCTGGAAGGGCTGAGTTCCATGAGTTCTTACAACCAGCTGAGCTTAAACCTTGAAGTTTTAGGGGTCAGAATGATTGTCTGGGATAAAGCCTAGAGGGCACTACCCTGCTCCTGGAGAGAAGACAGTAAAAAAATCCCAGGGCAGACAATGTGAAAACATCAATCTGAAGAAAGTCTGAGATACACAGTGAAATATTATTCACACTTTTCAGAGGGCTTCCCTTAAAGGAAACATTCAGGAAGACACCTCTTCATGAACAAGGGAGCTAGTTGGCACCATTCCCCTCCAAGTCCCAGCATAAACACAGAAGCAGCTCAGTGCCAACTGCAACTGCACACCCCTGAAATCTGACAGGATTGTCCTTAGTCAAGCATGCCTTATTCCCAGAGTGATGGGCCCCTTTCCAAGAAGACCAGCACAAACCCCTGCCCACATGTCTCTAGACTGGAGAGTTCTTCAGTGTCTTAGTTCTTGTGGAAGTCGTATAAGGTCTCATTTCACAACAGAGAAGAACACACCTAGTAAAAACTCATCATATTCAGAAAAAAGACCATAAACTGCCCACAAGAGGCAATAAGAGGGTGAAAGGACAACTGGACTGAAGGACAGAGCAGCAAAAACACAACAGCAGAGTGTACACAGTACATAGCAGAAAAACTCCCTGAAGCAGGAGGCCCTAGATAATACGTGACACCACTTGTTCATAGATACATTACTTTCAGGAGCAGGAGACTTAACTGATTTTCTAACACAGAAGAAAGCAGAGATGTAGACAAAATGCCAGGATGAAGGAGTTTACCCCCAGTGAAAGGGCAAGATAAGGCCAGGCCAGGTATCTAAGCAAAACAGATAAAATTAATATACCTGATGAAGAATTTAAAGCAACATTTTTAAGGATACTCACTGGGCTTGAGAAAAGAATAGAAGACATCACTGATACCATTATCACAGAGACATAAGAGTAAAAATTAAGAATTCATCTGAGTTGAAGAATGCAATAAACAAGACTGGAAATAGGCTTGATGCAATAAAGAACAGGCTTTGAGAGACTGAGGAATGAATTAGTGACAAGAAGACAAAATAATGGAAAATAATGAAGCTGAATAAGAGAGAAAAAGAATTATGAAAGAAAAGAATAGACTTAGAGAACTTGGAATGCTTGGGTGGCTCGTTTGGTTAAGTGGCTGCCTTCGACTCAGGTCATGATCCCAGAATCCTGGGATTGAGTCCCGCATCAGGCTCCCTGCTCAGCGGGGAACCTGCTTCTCTCACTCTGTCTGCCTGCCACTCTGCCTGCTTGTGCTTTCTCTTTCTTTCTCTCTCACTGTCAAATAAATAAATAAAATCTTTAAAAAAAAAAAAGACTTAGGGAACTCAGTAACTCCAACACATGTAATAATATATGTTCTATTAAAGGAATCCCAGAAGAAGAGGGAAAAAAGTGGACAGAACATTTATTTGACGAAATACTTGAAAAATGTGTAACATGGGGAAAGAAATTGATATACAGATCCAGGAAGTGGAGAAAACTCCCTTCAAAAGAACAAAGCATTAGTTCAGTATATCATCAAATGAATCACTGAACATTGTATCAAAAACTAATGTACTATACCATCGCTAGTTGAATTTAAATTTAAAAAGTCTGCTGTGAGAAGGGAGTTGAGGGAAATTGGAAGGGGAGGTGAACCATGAGAGACTATGGATTCTGAAAAACCATCTGAGGGTACTGAAGTGGTGGGGGGGTGGGAGGTTGGGGGAGCCAGGTGGTGGGTGTTGGAGAAAGCACAAATTACATGGAGCACTGGGTGTGGTGCAAAAACAATGAATGCTGTTATGCTGAAAAGAAATTCAAAAAAATTTTAAAAAAGATACTCAAGGGGAAAAAATGTCTGCTGTATACATCTACAAACAACAAAATAGTACAAAAGAAAAACAAACCAAAGCAAAGCAAAAAAAAAAAAAAAAACAGCAGGCAAAAATAGACATATGGTTATTAAATTTGAAAATATAGTGATTTTAAAAACCCTTACAAACAGCCAGACTAAAGAAATTCTTAAATTACAATGGAAGAAATTTCCAAGCTAGCTGGAGATTTCTCAACATCAACTTGTGGAAGCCAAGAGAAAGTGGCATGATATATGCAAAGTGCTGAATGGGAACAGTCAGTAGTCAAGAATACTCTAATCCAATGAGGCCATCATTCAGAATAGAAGGAGGAATGGAGTTTCCCAGAGAAACAGAAATTAAAGCTGTTCATGTCCTCTAAACCAGTCCTGCAAGAAATACTGAAGTGGACTCATTCAGTGCAAAAGAAGAGTGCACAAAGTCAAAAAAGAATCAGTGAAAATCTTCACAAGCAATGACAAAACAAGAAATAAAATGACAGGGTGCCTGGGTGGCTCAGTGTTTTAAGCCTCTGCCTTTGGCTCAGGTCATGATCTCGGGGTCCTGGGATCAATCCCTGCATCGGGCTCCCTGCTCAGCAGGGAGCTTGCTTCCCCCTCTCTCTGCCTGCCTCTCTACCTACTTGTGATCTCTCTCTCTGCCAAATAAATAAATAAAATCTTAAAAAAAAGACTTTTAGAAAGAAAGAAAGTGGCAATAATTGGAACAGGGGCAAGATGGTGGAGACACTGTTTTAACTGGCCCCTTAAAGTGAGCTGATTATCTACCAGAACACTCTGAACACCCATGAAATCAGCCTGAGATGTAGGATTATACACTTCTGGATCTCTATGGGGGACAGAAGATGTCAGTGATGAGTTAATGTGGAGTTTTGAATGATCTGACTGATATCAGAGTAAACATAAAGGGGAGATGTCGGTGCCCAAGCGGCTTGTAGCGCATGCGCAGTGATGCTTCTGGGCTCCGGGGTGCCTGCTCATTGCCTCGGCCGCCACTGCCTCAAGCCATCGCTGCCGCCAGGTGGCGACGGTGCAGAGCTGCTCCGGCTAGGCCCGCGGGGGGGCCCCGGGCGCCGCACGACCTTTTTGGGTGCCCGAAAGTAAACACGCCATTAAGATGGTGGCTGGATGCGAGCCAGTAGGCGGAACTTAGGATTTTGTATCTATGTGGCTGCAAGTGATTGGTTGTGCAACCTTGGTATATATAGACATGCACAGGCGGGGGAGAGGGGGATCCCAACAGCTACGCAGAAATAAAGTTTGCTTTGCTGAGGTCTCCTGGTCGTTCTTGCTGGCGAGAGCGACAAGTGGTGCCGAAACCCGGGAAACACGAAACCTACACCGAGGAGTTCTCAGTGAACGCAACGATCCAGTAAGTGTGCACAAAATTTCAGATAAGAAAGTTCCTAAGTATAGGACGAGAAGTAAAAGGGTTCCTAGGCATAGGACAAGAAATAATGGGATCAAAGTTTACTAAGATGGGAGGATTACTGACGGAGGTGCTTAAGGCTAATGGCACTCCGCTAGACTCTAACCATAAAACGGTTAAAAATATTATCGAGGAGCAGGTCAGAGAAGCCTTTAAGGCAGGATCTAGCAGAGGGGGAGAAAATTCAGAGGAAAGCTCCTCTGAAGATGAGCTTGGGGAAGCCATGACACACTTAAAATTAAAAGAAGAAGTCCCTAACGAACCTTTAAAGGGAAAGACATACAAAGAAGCAGGGAAAAAATATGACTCCCTAGCGCCCTCTGTCAGAAGGTCAAGAATTCCTACCCCTGAATGTAGGCCTATAGCGCCACCTGCAGAATGGCCGCCACCATATAACACTTCATGCTCCCGAGGGGCATGCGGTTGTCCAGAATGTAGAAATGCAGGATGGAGGGACATTACGGACTTTACTAAACCCTCCCCTCTTGCATACCCAGTGTTAGAAGATCAAAATCAACAGAGGTTTCATCAACCACTAGACTTCAAACTTATTAAACAGTTTAAGGAAGCAGTCACTACTTATGGGCCACAGGCTGCTTATACACTTTCACTTTTGGAAGCAGTCGGTAGCATGAACCTTACCCCAGACAATTGGACTAACATGGCAAAAGCAACTCTGTCTGGTGGACAATACTTGATATGGAAAACTGCTTGGCAAGAGTGTAGCTCAGAAACTGCCCAGCGTAATGCCGCATCAGGGAATCCCCACTGGAATATTGACATGCTCATGGGAGGAGGTCAATTTGTGGGACAAAACAATCAGATTGGGTACCCCCCAGGGGTGTATGTACAGATAGCAGCTGCAGCCACTAGGGCTTGGAAGACCATACAGGGTTCTGGCGATTTGCAGGGACAACTTTCCAAGGTGTTGCAGGGGCCTAATGAACCCTATGTGGACTTTGTAGATCGTCTGCTCCAAGTAGCAAGGTGCATATTTGGGGATGTGGACCAAGCAATGCCACTTGTTAAACAATTAGCCTATGAACAAGCAAATAAATGGTGTAAAGAGGCTATCCTCCCTTGGAAGTCTAAGGACCTGATTACATATATCAAAGTGTGTCGAGACATCACTGATACAGTTGTTCAGGGTCAAGTTGTGGCAGCAGCAGTAGCCCAAGGGATAAGAAGTTTCAATGGAGGAACCAGGAGTTCTTCCAAGGCTTGTTTCCTTTGTGGAAAGGACGGTCATCTTAAGAGGGATTGTTCAAAGGGTAAAGGACCTCCTAGACCAGTCAAGCCTGCACCTGGGTTGTGCCCTCGTTGCCCTAAAGGGAATCATTGGGCTAATGAATGTAGGTCCCAGAAAGATATTCAAGGAAATCCCCTGCCGCCGAATAACTGGATTCAATCCAATTACTCAAAAAACGGGAAGCAGGGCCCTGCACCCCGGGGCCCAACACAAATTTATGGGGCACTAACACAAATGCCCAGGACATGGTATCCTCCCTCGGAGAAAGGCGCGCAACCTCTGGATCAGCAAGGCTCGATATCAGAGCAGCCGCCCGAATGGTCCTAACTCCAGAGATGGGCATTCAAGCATTGGCCTCCGATCTAAGAGGGGGCCCCCCTCATGGTACTGTAGGTTTATTACTTGGCTGAAGCTCCACTTATCTCAAAGTTCTGATAGTTCACCCTGGGGTAATAGATTCAGATTATGAGGGAGAGATCAAGATACTGGTGTCTTCACCAAGGGGAGTTACTGCAATTAGCCCAGGAGATCAGATAGCTCAACTTCTCATACTCCCTAGCCATAATGAAGCCTTTCCCAGTAAAGGAAAAGAAAAAGGTACGAGAGGTTTGGGGTCTACGGGAGTTGACCTAACATGCCTGACCCTGGATATGACTGATAGGCCCATAATTACCCTCAAGTTGCAAGGAAGGAAATTTTTAGGGTTACTGGATACGGGCGCCGATAAGAGCATCATCAGCCAACAAGAGTGGCCTCCGAGATGGCCCCTAACACAAGCAAAACAAACACTCAGGGGTTTAGGAATTGCTCAAAGTCCTGATCAAAGCGCAGCTACCCTTGAGTGGGAGGATGACGAAGGCCATAGGGGAACTTTTCGGCCCTATGTCTGCAATATTCCTATTTCCCTCTGGGGACGAGACGTTTTGGAACAGATGAGCGTCTGCCTGACAACTGAAACTATATACAGCCCCCGATCAATAGCTATGATGCAAAAAATGGGATACATACCAGGAAAAGGGTTAGGGAAACAGGAGCAAGGTAAAATAGACACCATCCCTTTCACCTCAGAATATAAGGGGCAAGGCCTGGGTTTTCGGTAAGGGCCACTGAGGCAATGAAAATAACGTGGACGACAGATACGCCCTGCTGGGTGCCTCAGTGGCCCCTTACTAACGAAAAACTATCAGCTGCTAAAGCCCTAGTACAGGAAAAGTTAGAGGCGGGCCATATGAAACCTTCTACCTCACCTTGGAATACACCTATCTTTGTTATTAAAAAGAAATCTGGTAAATGGAGACTTTTACATGATCTTAGAGAAATTAATAGGCAAATGCAGAACATGGGACCAATACAGCTGGGATTACCCATGATAACCGCCTTACCGAGAAACTGGCCATCAATAGTGGTTGACATAAAAGATTGCTTTTTCTCTATCCCTCTGCATCCTGAGGATACAATTAAATTTGCCTTTACCCTACCTTCTATTAATCATGCAGAGCCTAACCAAAGATATGAGTGGACTTTCCTCCCTCAGGGCATGGCTAATAGCCCCACTATGTGTCAATTATATGTTTCTAAAGCCATACAGCCTATTAGAGAGACTTACCCTGATTTAATGTGTTACCATTACATGGATGACATATTGTTGTGTGGATCTGACTCTACTACAGTTTCGGAAGCCTTAGTAATGTTACAAAAGGAGCTAAATTCATGGGGGTTAATTATAGCCCCCGAAAAGATACAGGCTTCCAACATCAAAGACTATTTAGGCATGAAACTATACAATACCATGGTAAAACCTTCAAAAGCCTCCATTAGAACTGACAAATTACAAACACTCAATGATTTCCAAAAGTTATTGGGGGACATAAATTGGATCCGACCCTACCTGAAAATAACTACAGGAGAATTACAACCGTTGTTTGATATTCTGAAGGGTGATGCCCGTCTAGACTCTCCTAGGAGCCTTACTCTGGAGGCGAAACAGGCTTTGAAAATTGTGGAGGACAGGCTTGCCTTGACTTCAGCAGATAGATGCGATCCTAACCAGATAGTCCAAGCCATAGTGATTCCATCCCCTTCTTCACCTACTGGAGTGCTATGGCAAGGTGGGCCCTTACAATGGCTGTACCTCCCAAACACTCTTCCTCGGATAATCACAACATATCCAGTTGCAGTAGCCATGCTAGCTAACAAATTGATCATTGTTTGTATTTCTACTTTTGGAATCATACCTGACAATTGCATCATGCCGTATACTAAGGAACAGATTTGCCTACTATGTGCTACCCTAGATGATTGGGCGATACTGACCACCTCTTACTCAATAGAATTTGATAATCATTATCCTTCACACCCACTTATAGAATTCACAAAGGGTATTGAATTCATACTACCAAAAATTAGTAGATCGACTCCACTAAAAGAAGCCTCTACTGTCTTTACAGATGGAAGTAAAGAGGGCACAGGAGCTTATATCATAAATGGAATCGTGAACCCAATCATAGTTCCTGCCAGGTCGGCTCAACAAGTAGAGCTACTAGTAGTGCTCCTAGTGCTCCAAAGATTTTCAGACACTCCCCTAAATATTATTTCTGATAGTCAATACGTGGTAAATGCAACAAAAAATATTGAAACAGCCATCCTCTCCTTAAGTGATTCACCTATTCCATGGATCTTAAGGCGACTACAAGAGGTTGTGCAACTGTGCACTGCACCATTTTTTATAGATCACATCACAGCCCATATGAGCCTACCAGGACCATTATCCGAGGGCAATGCTCTAGAAGACCACAATAGTCGTTTCCAACTTATTTGCCCTACCTTAGAACAGGCGAAGCTGTTCCATAGAAAATGGCATGTGAATTCTAATACCTTAAGATATCGATTCCATATCGCCAAAGAACAGGCAAGAGATATAGTAAGGGACCTGTGGGAATTGTGCCACATTACTCCCTCAGCCTTCCTTACGGGTAAATCCCAAAGGCCTTCAAGCTAATCACCTATGGCAAATGGATGTCACACATGTACCTGAATTCAGGCAACAAAAGTACGTACATATATCAGTGGACACTTATTCGGGTATCATAATGGCTACTCCCCTCACGGGGGAGAATTCAAAACAAGTCATCACACACTGCCTACGATGCTTCGCAGATTGGGGTATCCCAAAACAAATAAAGACAGATAATGGACCTGCATATACATCAAAATCTATCCATCAATTCCTAAGTCAATTTGGTATAGTCCATACTACAGGTATACCTTACAATCCACAAGGTCAAGCAATAATTGAACGCTCCAATGGCACCTCCAAACGATGCTAACAAAAAATAAGAAAAGGGGGAATAGGGGATGACTACAAGTCACCCCGTAATCTTACATCTCTCACCCTTTACATTTTAAATTTTTTGTCCTTGGACCATAATGGTACATCTGCAGCAGACAGGCATGCGGCGGTTACCGAACGTACTCTAGCCCAGGCAAAGTGGAAGGATATACTCACAGGCCAATGGAGAGGCCCTGACCCGGTCCTAAGATGGCACCGAGGTTCTGTTTGTCTTTTTCCACAGGATGCCCCAGTGCCTATCTGGGTCCCGGAGCGACTAATTAGAAGAATCGATCAACATGGCCCACCCCGTCCTGATGCTCGGCCTGATAGCGATCCTGGCGACACCAGCATCCCTTCAACAGATGCACCAATGGGCAATAGTGAAAGCCTGGCCGTTCCCCATGCCACTGACGAATGAGTCCGCCATCCTCCCTCCTGTATACCTACTTTCATTCCCATGCCCGTTTCTGTAAATCCTAACAATTCGCCTGTATTGCTCTCAAGACATAAAAGAGACTTTGGTATCACTGCAGCCATTATTGTGGCTGTAGCAGCCTCTGCAGCTGCAGCAACTGCAGCGGCTGTAGCTTTCACCACATCTGTAACAAGTGGACATTCTCCAGAAACTATTGACGACTGGATGCATCCAATCACTTTCTGGACTTTGCATAACCTCCGTGGCCTATAATGACCTTTCTATTGCTGCTAATCTGTCGAAAGAGTTAAGCAGATAAGATTGACATAGCTCCATTACGGGATTGGGTATCTGTTGTAAATCCTTATGTTCCGCCCTTTTACATCATTACGTAAACAACAATGTAGGCAACAGTTGGCGCTAGTACAAGCTTGCATGGCACTGGAAGCTGGTACATTTCCCCAAATCTGGCTGGCAGCGCTAGATCGGTAGTCAATGACGGGTAAGATTGGCTGCATGCACATAGCAACCTAAGCCAGGAGTTCTCCAACCAGGGGGAATTATCCAATGACGGGTAAGCATGTTCATGGCAGCTGACAACCTAAGATAGGCACGATCTCCTGCTTTGCATGCCTAATATAAAAGAAAAGGGGGAGATGTCGGTGCCCCAGCGGCTTGTAGCGCATGCGTGGTGATGCTTCTGGGCTCCGCCGTGCCCGCTCGTTGCCTCGGCCGCCGCTGCCTCAAGCCGTCGCCGCTGCCGGG
Source organism: Mustela erminea (assembly GCF_009829155.1). Taxonomy (NCBI): domain Eukaryota; kingdom Metazoa; phylum Chordata; class Mammalia; order Carnivora; family Mustelidae; genus Mustela; species Mustela erminea. The sequence goes on from NC_045616.1 coordinate 9,217,793, forward strand.
TGGCGACGGTGCGGAGCTGCTCCGGCTGGGCCCGCGGGGGGGCCCCAGACACCGCACGACTTTTTCGGTGCCCGAAAGTAAACATGCCATTAAGATGGCGGCTGGATGCGAGCCAGTAGGCGGAACTTACGATTTTGTATCTATGTGGCTGCGAGTGATTGGTTGTGCAACCTTGGTATATATAGACATGCACGGGCGGGGGAGAGGGGGATCCCAACAGCTACGCAGAAATAAAGCTTGCTTCGCTGAGGTCTCCTGGTCGTTCTTGCTGGCGAGAGCGACAGGGAGAGAGCCACTAGAAGTGACACATTGGAAAGTAATACCCTAATATGAGAGTGCCCTGTGATTGGGGACCAGCATTAACTTGTAATCTGGTTAAAAGCACACAAAAAGAGCAAAAGATCTTAAGGGGAAACTGGTGAAATCAGGCGGTTATGGGCACAGGCTTAAGTCCACAGACCCTGGACGGCCACTGACAGCACTATGCCAGAGAGAGTGCAGCAAAACATCCAGGCTGTGGCCCCTGGCTGCTGCTGTGTGAGAGTCTGGGTGGACACCAGCCAGAGCTCTCTAGAACTACAGCCTTTTGGTCTCTGCATGCATGCTGTGCAACTGAGGCCTGAGCCACACTCTACACCCTCCCCTGAGAAAGGTCCATGTGGGCACTAGCTGCTGCTCTCTAGGACTGGCAGAGAGTCTGAACACTCCCAGCACAGGCAGGTGTGGAAACCTCAGTGCACTTTCTCTGGTTGGGATCTCTTTGGCTGTCTGGACCTGCCCAGAGAGCAATGGCAAAGGTAACCACTGGAAGCAGGATCCCTGGACAAATATTGCTCCTGGTTTTATTAGCACCAGGGTACAGAGACAAGCCAGAGCTCCTGGGACCCCTGAGATGGTGGCTGTGGACATGCTCTGCTGGTGGGAGCTGGCAGAGGGGGAGTCTATGCGCTTTGGACCACGCAGAGGGAACAGAATGAGGCTTCCCTCTGAGACACAGGTCTGGGTGCAATTTGCTTTCCTCTAAACCTCTGAAAAACCTTTACCATCAAGGTAAAACCAAACAAAAACAAACAAACAAACATAAAACCCTTCCAGAGAACAAAAGCCTGAAAAACCAGTTTCCTCAGAGCCCAGCCCCTTGAAAGGGAGTAGGAGGACTTAACCCAAACAAGAGTGCCAGGAAAAAAAAAAAAAGGAGCCCTCTACCCCAGTAAGATAACCAAAAATATGAGGACAACCACCACAGGGACCCCACAAAACTGGAAAACATCAATATCAGGGGAAAAGAAGATTTTAAGCTCCAGTATTGCCCTAACACCTGTATACTTCATAGATACAACTTTTACTTTTAATTCATTCCCATTATTCTCGTTCTTTTGAATTCTTTATTATTTTATAACCTACTTACTATCACAACGAGAGGTTCAATACAATAAATTCCATAATAAGCTTTTTTTTTTTTAAGCTTTGAGGGTTATTTTTTTTCATTTTTACTTCTTTTTAAATTTCTTCTAAGTGTTCCAGAATTCATTGTTTATGTACCACACCCAGTGCTCCATGCAATACATGCTCTCCACAATACCCAACACCAGACCCAGCCAACATCCCTCCCTTGCCCCTCCAAAACCCTCAGATTGTTTTTCAGACTCCATAGTCTCTCATGGTTCATCTTCTCCTCCAATTTACCCCAACTCCCTTCTCTTCTCCATCTCCCCAAGTCCTCCGTGTTATTCCTTATACTCCACCAAATAAGCAAAACCATATCATAATTACTCTCCCAGATTAATTTATTTCACTTAGCATAGTTTCTCCCAGTCCCTTCCATGTTAATAAAAATGTTGGGTATTCATCCTTTCTAATGGAGGCATAATACTCAAAGGTATATATGGACCCTACCTTCTATATCCATTCAGCTGTTGAAGGGCATGTTGGTTCTTTCCACAGTTTGGGGGCTGTGGCCATTGCTGCTATGAACATTGGGGTACAGATGGCTCTTCCTTTCACCACATCTGTATCTTTGGGGTAAATACCCACTAGTGCAATTTCAGGGTCATAGGGGAGATCTATTTTTAATTTCTTAAGGAATCTTCACACTGTTTTGCAAAGTGCCTGCACCAACTTGCATTTCCACCAACAGTGAAAGAGGGTTCCCCTTTCTCCACATCCTGTCCAACATGTGTTGTTTGTTCTCCTCTAGGATTCTGATGGATTCGTACCTCATGTTGAGGTCCTTTAACCATTTCGAGTTTATCTTTGTGCATGGTATAAGAGAAGGGTAGAGTGTCATTCTTCTACACATAGCTGTCCAATTTTCCCAGCACCATTTAATTGAAAAGACTGTCTTTTTTCCACTGAATATTTTTTTCCTGCTTTATCGAAGATGATTTGACCATAGAGTCGAGGGTCCTTATCTGGGCTCTCTACTCTGTTCCACTGCTCTGTGTGTCTGTTTTGTGCCAGACCACGTTGTTTTGTTGATCACAAATTTGTAGTGAAGCTTGAAATCAGACAATTCGAAGCTCCAAGTTCTGTTTTTCTTTTGAACATTTCCTTAGCAACTCAGGGTCTCTTCTGATTCCGTGAAAATTTTGGGATCATTTGCTCCTGCTCCTTGTAAATTACCAGTGGAATTTTTATTGGAATGACATTGAGTGCATAGATTGCTCTAGGCAGTATAGACATTTTAATAATGTTTATTCTTCTCCTATATATGTTTATTCTACTCCTATATATGTTTATTCTTCCGATCCATGATCATGGAATGGTCTTCCATCTTTTTTGTGTCTTCCTCAATTTCTTTCATGAGTCTTCTGTAGTTACTTGAGGACAGATCCTTTACCACTTTGGTTAGGTTTATTCCTAGGTATCTTATGGTACTTTGTGCTATAGTGAATGGAGTCAATTCTCTAATTTCCCTTTCTGTGTTTTCGTTGTTAGTGGATAAGAAAGCAACTGATTCCTGTACATTTACTTTGCATCCTGCCATATTACTGAATTGCTGAATGAGTTCTTGTAGACTGAGGGTGGAGTCTTTTGGGTTTTCCATATAAAGTATCATGTCCTCTACAGAGAGAGCTTGACTACTTCATTGCCAATTTGAATACATTTTATTTCTCTTTGTTGTCTGATTGCAATTTCTAGGACTTCTAATACTATGTTGAACAAGAGTGGCCAAGAGTGGACATTCTTGTCGTATTCTTGATCTCAAAGGGAAGGCTGTCAACTTTTTTACATTGCAGATATTTGCTGTGGGTTTTTCATAGATAGATTTTATGAAGTTGAGGAATGTTCCCTCTATCCCTATTCTTTAAAGTATTTTTCATCAGGAATGGATGCTGTATCTTGTCAAATGCTATTTCTATGTCAATTGAGAGGACCATGTGATTCTTCTCTCTTTTCTTATTGATTTCTTCTATCACATTGATTGATCTGTGAATATTGACCCTTGGATAAATCCCACCTGTTTATGGTGGATAATTTTTTTAATGTACTGTTAGATGCTATTATCTAGGATCTTGTTAAGAATCTTACCACCTGTATTCATCAGGGATATTGGACAGAAATTCCTCTTTTTGGTGCAGCCTTTGCCTGGTTTGGGGATAAGGGTGATAATGGCTTCATAAAAAGAGTCTGGAAATTTTCCTTCTGCTTCAATTTTTTTTTGAAACAGCTTCAGGAAAATAGGTATTATTTCTTCGTTGAACACTTGGTTAAATTCCCAGGGAATTCCCTTTCCGACATACTGTTTATGTCTATATCCAATAGCTCTGATGGAGAGGGCACAGTTTCTGATTTTTTTCCTCTGTTGGGCATTCATCTTCTTAGTTATTTTGGTGAGAGATGGTAGAACGGATGTGTAGCTGAATGTATCAACCATGGTGCAGTCAAGGTGCACTCTGGAATGCTTCTGAGCAATCAGAAGCAATCCCCACCAAAAAGAAAGAAAAAAGAAAAGGAAAAGAAAAAGATTGCTTCTGAGCAATCCCCACCAAAAAGAAAGAAAAAAGAAAAAGAGAGAGAGAGAAAGAGACAAGAGGAAAAAAAAAGAAAAAAAGGAAAGGAGAAGATCCAGCCTGAATGGGCCCCAAAGGTAAGATTCATAAAGTATACAAACAAAACCGAACAAAAAGACTGACAAAATAAATGACAAAAAAAAAGAACCCAGTCAAAATGAACCCCAAGTATAAGATCCAGATACTACCTGAAGAAACACAAATACATGACACTGACAGAAGGAATAGATGGGAGGGTGTTTATAAAGCTCTGTGTGGGTGAGGAAGGTGTTTTGATTCTTCCTGGGTGTATCTTGATATCTTTGTCAAAGGACTCAACTTTCCCTAGGTAAAGGGGGATTAAAGCTGTTTTATTAATAGGGGTAGAGCTAACTGGGTCAAGAGGATTACCTTGAAACTTATCTCTAAATGAATATTTTAAAAATGGAACATAAAAAAAAAACCCACAGGTATATGTATCAAAAAAGTTCAAGTTAAAAGATTATGGAATTTATTGTACTGAACACCTCATCGTGATGGCAAATAAGTTTTTCAGACTTTTGTTCTCTGGAGGTTTTTTGTTTGTTTCTTTGTTTGTTTCCTCCCCTTAGAGACTTTTGGTCATTCTTTGGAGGTTTACAGGAAAGCAAACTGCACCCAGACCTCTTTCTCAGAGAGAAGCCTCAGTCTATTATCCTCTGGGTGCTCCAGAGCACATAAACTCCCCCTCTGCTGCCACCAGAGCACATCCCCAGTCAGTCTCAGGGGTCGAAGGAGCTTCTGCTTTTATCCCGGTGTTATTACCAAACCCATAAGAAGTACTAGTCAAGAGAGGTGGTTTCCAGCAGCTGACTCCGCCACAGCTATCTGGGCAGGTCCAGACCACCAGAGAGGTCCCAACTGGAGATGGCATGCTGAGATTTTCATGCTGGCCTGGGCTGGGAATGTTCAGAGTGTATCTAAGTCTAGCAAGTCTTAGATAGCACTGGTTATCTCAGCATGGCCTGTCTCAAGAGAGTGTGTGGAGTGGGACTCAGACCTCAGAGGCACAGCAACAATGCAGAGTGCAAAAGGCTGTGGTTCTAGAGAGTGCCAGCTGGCGTCCACACCAGACTCTCTCATGTGCACCACCACCCAGATGCCTCACGTGCGCCAGTGACTCAGGGAACAACCTCTGACTTCTTTGCTGCACTCTCTCTGGCTCAGTGCCAGTAGTAGCCATTCTGGGTCCGTAGGCTTAAGCCCTTATCCCTAACTGCCCAATTCCACCCATTTCCCCTTAAGATCTTTTGCTTTTGTTGAGTGCTTTTAACGAGACTACAAGTTAATGCTGGTCCCCAATCACAGGCCCTCTCGTATTGGGATATTGCTTTCTAATGATTTGCTTCTGGTGGCTCCCTCCCCTTTTTGTTTATCTTTTGATATCAGTCCCATGTTCCCACTCCGCTTTACCTGTCCATTGGCATCTTCTGCCCCTGTAGAGATCCAGAAGGGTGTAATTATAATCTCAGGCTGATTTCATGGGTGATCAGAGTTCCTTAGGTAATTAGATCACTTTAGGGGACTGGTTGAAACAGCACTTCCTACTTCTCCACCATCTTGCCTCCCTCACTGTTAACTTGAATATTTCTGATACATATAACTGTGTTTTGCTTTTCTATTTTTTAAATGTTCATATAGAGATAAGATCAAGGTAATCCTCTTTCCCCAATGAGTACTACTCCTATATATAAGCCAGTTATACTACCCCTTTATCTGGGACACGTTGAATCACTTGAAAAATATATCAAAATACACACAGGAAGAATTAAAATAACCTTCCATGCCCACACTGAAGATTTATAACCACCCTCCCATCTTTTTACTTTGTCAGTATTTCTGTGTACTTGATTTTGTTTAGGTAGTATATAATGCCCTCAACTCAGCCCTCCACAGAGAATGACTTGGTACTGGCACATCGGGCCTGCAAATCTCCATAGAAACCAGCATGTTCCCGTGAGGCCCTTCCGCTTTATTTACCCGTGTACGCCCGAAACCAAGAGCCTGAGGAAACTCCTAAAACCCGCCTTCAACTCATCGCTTGGATGAAGCCATATCTGTGTTGTCAGATCAGACGTCCCTTGTCCTAAAGACATAACCCTAACCCTAACCCTAACCCTAACCCTAGCCCTATGGCTAAACCTAACCCGAATCTCAGGTTGGGTGCTCAGGCTTCCGTCCGGAGAGGCCTGGTTCCCAAACTCTCCAGATGTGGGAGCACTGAGCTGCACACATCAATTGCACGAGCTTCCAGGGGAAAACCATGCCTTTAAAAGGCTCGGCTGATTCTGCTGAACGGGAAATACCTGCATATATCCCATGGACCACATCCACGTTAGGTGCCCAACAGGACCAAGAATCAGAAGTCTGACGATACTGCAGATATAAGCCCTCAAATCAGCCATAGGAAGATTCCACGTCAGCATGGGCAGATCGGGCCTGCCATGCCCTGTCGGCCTAACACTAACCCTAGGGTGGTTCTTGAGATTTCCAATCAGTGGTCTGGCCCAGTAGCCCTCCACTTTGGGAACTCCTTATTCACAGTGCAGGACTCTGGGTGCCACCCAAGAGGAAACTGTGCCATTTGGCCGTGTGCAGAACCCTCCTTGGGGAGAAACTTCCATCCCCTCAAGACCTGGACACCATCCGAGGACACCCACTCCAAAATGCCGGACCTGTCATGCCGCCAGTCTAATGCCCTCAACTCAGATCTCCACAAAGAATGACTTCGTACTGGCACATCGGGCCTGCCAATCTCCTAAGAGTGATCCCTAACCCTACGTTGTGTGTTCAGTCATTGGACCCTAGAGGCCTGACAACCAATTCCTTCCATGGATTGGAGCATCATTCTGATGCAGGACTCAAGTCCTCAGCCTGGAGAAAAACATTTCACTGGGTGCCATCCACTACAGTCAGAGCGGTAGAAACCAGCATGCTCCCCTGAGGCCATTCCTCTGTCTTTGCCCCTGAACACCTGAAAGCCAGGGCCTGAGGAAACTTCTAATCCCCGCCTTCAACTCAGCCCTTGGATGAGGCCATGGGTGTGTTGTAAGATCAGATGTGCCTTGTCCCAAAGACATAACCATAACCCTAACACTAACACTAACCCTATGGCTAAACCAGCCCGAATCGCAGGTTGGATGCTCAGCTTCCATCTGGAGAGGCCTGGGTTCCAAACTCTTCAGATGGGGGAGCACTGAGCTGCATGCATCAATGGCATGAGATTCCAGGGGGAAACCATGCCTCTAAAATGAGCTGAATCTGCAGAGTGGCAAATACCTGCATATATCCCTTGGACCACATCCATGCTAGGCGCCCACCAGGACAAGGACCAGAAGTCTGATGATCCTGCAGACACAAGCCCTCAAATCAGCCATAGGAAGAATCCATGTCAGTGTGGGCAGATCAGACGTGCCATGCCCTGTCAGCCTATCCCTAACCCTAGGGTGATTCTTGAGACTTCCATCCCCAGTGGCCTGGCCCAGTAGCCCTCCACTTTGAGGACTCCTTATTCACAATGCAGGTCTCTGGGTGCCACCCACATGGAAACTGTGCCATTTGGCCATATGCAGAACCCTCCTGGAGGGAGAAACCTCCATCACCCCTAAAGACCCACACAGCTTCTGAGGACACCCACACCAAAATCCCGGAGCCTGAGGGGCCTCCTGAACAATGCCCGCAACTCAGCCCTCCGCAGAGAATGACTTGGCATTAGCACATCGGGCCTGCCCCGATCTCCTAGGAGCAAACCCTAACCCTAAGTTGCGTGTGCTGGCTCTGGACCCCAGAGGCCTGACAACCAATTCCTTCCATGGATGGGAGCATCAGACGGACGGCAGGACTTAGGTCCTCAGCCTGGAGAATACCGTTTCATTGTGTGCCTTCTACTCCAATCAGATTTACCTTGTCCCAAATACATGACCCTAACCCTAACCCTAACCATAACCATAACCCCAACCCTAACCCTAAGGCTAAACCTAACCTGAAGCCCAGGTTGGGTGCTAAGGCTTCGGTCCAGAGAGACCTGGTTCCCAAACTCTCCAGATGGGGGAGCACTGAGCTGCATGCATCAATGGCACGAGATTCCAGGGGAAATCATGCCTTTTTAAATGAGCTGAATCCGCAGAGTGTCAAATACCCGCATATATCCCTTGGACCACATCCACGCTAAGCGCCCACCTGGACCAGGAACCAGAAGTTTGATGATCCTGCAGACACAAGCCCCCATCACAGCCATAGGAAGAGTTCCAGTCATCATGGACAGTTCAGGCCTGCCATTCCCTGTCAGCCTAACACTAACCCAAGGGTGGTTCTTGAGATTTCTGTCCCCAGTGGCCTGGCCCGATAGCCCTCCACTTTGGGGACTTCTTATTCACAACACAGGACTCTGGGTGCCACCCACTTGGAAACTGCCATTTGGCCGTGTGCAGAACTCTCTTGGCGGGAGAAACCTACTTCCTCCCAAAAGCCCCACACAACTTTCGAGGATACCCACACCAAACCCCAGAGCCTGATGGGCCACAAGAACAATGCCCGTAACTCAGCCCTCTACAGAGAATGACTTCGCACTAGCACATTGGGCCTGTGAATCTCCAAAGTCCAAACCCAAACCCTTCATTGCGTGTTCAGGTTCTGGACCCAGGAGGCCTGACAACCAATTCCTTCAATGGATGGGAGCATCAGACTGATGGCAGGACTTAGATCCTAAGCCTGGAGAATACCGTTTCATTGGGTGCCATCTACTACACTCAGACGTGCATTGTCCCCAATACATGAACCTAACCCTAACCCTAACCCTTACCCTAACCCTAAGCCTAAATCTAACCTAGAGCCTAGGTTGGGTGCTCAGAATCCATCCAGAGAGGCCTGGTTCCCAAACTCTCCAGATGGGGAGCACTGAGCTGCACCCAACAATTGCATGAGATTCCAGGTGGAAACAATGCATTTTGAAATGAGCTGATTCCACAGAGGGGGGAAATACACCCAAACATCCCTTGGGACACATCCACGTTAGGCGCCCACCAGGACTAAGAACCAGAAGTCTGACGAACCTGCAGACAAAAGCCCTCAATGCAGCCATAGGAAGAGGCCACGTCAGCGTGAGCAGATCAGGCCTGCCAGGCCCTGTCCGCCTAACCCTAACCTTAGGGTTGTTCTTGAGACATCGTCCCCAGGGCACTCCCCGGTAGCCCACCACTTTAGGGACTCTTTATTTACAGCGAAGGACTGTGGGTGGCACTCACTTGGAAACTGTGCTATTTGGCCTAGTGCAGAACCCTCCTGAGCTGAGAAACCTTGATTACCCCCTAGAGACTCAGACACCATCCAAGGACACCCACACCAAAATCCTGGAGCCTAATGGGCCACCAGTCCAATGCCCTCAACTCAGCCCTCCACAGAACCTGACTTCGCACAGGCATATCAGGCCTGCCATTCTTCCAGGAGCAAACCCTAAACCTAGGTTGCGTGCTCAGGCTCTGGACCCCAAGGGCCTCACACCCCATTCCTCACATGAATGGGACCATCAGACTGATGACAGAACTCAGCCTCTCAGCCAGGAGAAAACCGTTTCATTTGGTGCCATCTACTACCCTCAGAGAGGTAAAAAACAGCATGCTCCATTGTGGCCATTCCCACCCTCTTTGCCCCTGCAGGCTCAAAACCCAGGGCCTGATAAATGTACTATGCCCAGCTCTCAACTCAGCCCTTGGCTGAGGCCTTGTGTGTGTTCTCAGATCCAACATGCCTTGTCCCAAAGACATAACCCTAACCCTAATCCTTACCCTAACCCTAAGCCTAAACCTAATCAGAAGCTCAGGTTGGCTGCTCAGGCTTCCTTCCAGAGAGACCTGGTTCCCAAACTCTCCAGATGGGAGAGCACGAGCTGCACGCATCAATTGCACGAGATTCCAGGGGAAAACCATGCGTTTTAAAATTAGCTGATTCTGACAAGCGGGAAATACCTGCATATATCCCTTGGACCACATCTACTTTAGGCGCCCACCAGGACCAGAAACCAGAAGTCTGACGATCCTGCAGATACAAGCCCTCAACTCAGCCATAGGAAGAGTCCACATCAGGGTGGGCAGTTCGGACCTGACATGCCCTGTCGGCCTAACCCCAAGCCTAGGGTGGTTCTTGAGATTTCCATTCCCGGTGGCGTGGCCTGGTTGCTCTACACTTGGGGGATTCCTTATTCACAACGCAGGACTCTGGGTGCACCCAGGTGGCAACTGTGCCATTTGGCCATGTGCAGAACTATCCTGGCGGGAGAAACCTACATCTGCCCTAAAGACCCGCACAGCTTCTAAGGAAACCCACACCAAAATCCGGGAGCCAGACGGGCCACCAGAACAATGCCTTCAACTCAGCCCTTTGCAGAGAATGACTTGGTACTGGCACATCAGGCCTGCCAATCTCCTAGGAGCAAACCCTAACCCTACTTTGCGTGTTCAGGCTCTGGACCCTAGGGGACTGACACCCAATTCCTTCCATGGATACAAGCATCAGACTGACGCAGGACTCAGGTCTTCAGCCTGGAGAAAACTGTTTCATTGGGTGCCATCTACTACACTCAGAGTGGTAGAAACCAGCATTATCCCCTGAGTCCATTCCACTGTCTTTTCCCCTGCACACCCGTAAATCAGGGCCTGAGGAACCTCCTAATCCCCGCCTTCAACTCAGCCCTTGAATGAGGCCTTGGGTGTGTTGTCATATCAGATGTGCCTTGTCCCAAAGACATAACTCTAACCCTAACCCTAGCCCTATGGCTAAACCTAACCTGAATCCCAGGTTGGGTGCTCAGGCTTCCATACAGAGAGACCTGGTTCCAAAACTCTCCACATGGGGGAGCACTGATCTGCACGCATCAACTGCACGAGATCCAGGGGGAAACCATGCCTTTTAAAATGAACTGATTCTGCAGAGTGGCAAATACCTGCATATATCCCATGGACCACATCAACGTTAGGCGCCCACCAGGACCAAGAAGCAGAAGTCTGAGGATTCTGCCGACACAAGCCCTCAACTCAGACATAAGAAGAGTCAACGTAAGGGTGGGCAGATCGGGCCTGACATGCCCTGTCGGCCTAAGCCTAACTCTAGGTTGGTTCTTGATACTTCCATCACCAGTGGCCTGGCCCGGTAGCCCTCCACCTTGGGGACTCCTTATTCACAGTGCAGGACTCTGGGTGCCACCCACGTGGAATCTGTGCCATTGGCCGTGTGCAGAACCCTCCTGGTGGTAGAAACTTACATCCGCCCTAAAGATCCGCACAGCTTCCGAGGACACCCACACCAAAATCCCGGAGCCTGACGGGATGCCAGAACAATGCCCTAACTCAGCCCTCCGCAGAGAATGATTTCGCACTAGCACATCGGGCCTGCCAATCTCCTAGGAGCAAACCCTATCCCTATGTTACGTGTTAAGTCTCTGGACCCCAGAGGCCTGACACCCAATTCATTCCATGGATGGGAGCATCAGACTGAGGGCAGGACTTAGGTCCTCAGCCTGGAGAATACCATTTCAGTGGGTGCCATCTACTACACTCAGAAGTGCCTTATCGCAAATACATGACCCTAACCCTAACCCTAACCCTAAGGCTAAACCTCCACTGAACCCCAGGTTAGGTGAGTAGGCTTCCGTCCAGAGAGGCCTGGTTCCCAAACCCTCCTAATGGGGGAGCACTGAGCTGCACCCCAAAATTGCATGAGATTCCAGGCGGAAACCATGCTTTGGAAATGAGCTGACTCCACAGAATGGGAAATACACCCAAATATCCCTTGGGTCAATGAGAAACGTCCTAAGCCCAGCCCTCAGCTCAGTCCTTGGCTGAGGCCTTATCTGAGTTGTAAGATCTGATAGGCCTTGTCCCGCAGACATAACCCTAACCCTAACCTCTACCCTAACCCTAAGCCTAAACCTAACCAGACGCCCAGGTTGGCGGCTCAGGCTTCCCTCCAGAGAGGCCTCATCCCAAACTCTTCAGATGGGGGAGCAGGAGTTGCACGCATCAATTGCACGAGATTCCAGCGGGAAACCATGCCATTTAAAATGAGATGATCCTGCCTAGCGGGAAATACCCGCATATATTTCTGAGACCACAACTATGTTAGGCGCCCACCAGACCAGGAACCAGAAATCTGATGAACCTGCAGATACAAGCCCTCCACTCAGCCATAGGAAGAGTCCACGTCAGTGTGGGCAGCTCGGGCCTGCCATGCTCTGTAGGCCTAACCCTAACCCTAGGGTGGTTCTGGAGATTTCCGTCCCCAGTGGCTTGGCACAGTATCCCTCAGCTTGGGGACTCCTTATTCACAACACAGCACTCTGGGTACCACGGACGTGGAAACTGTGGCTTTTGGGTGTGTGCAGAACCCTCCAGGTGGGAGAAACCTCCAACACCCCTAAAGACCCAGACACCATGCGAGGACACCCACACCAAAATGCCAGACCTGACATGCCATCAGTCTAATGCCCTCCAATCTGCCATCCACAGACTTGTACTGGAACATCGGGCCTGCCAATCTCCTCAGAGACCCGCACAGCTTCCAAAGACACCTACACCAAAATCCCAGAGCCTTCCAGGCCGCCAGAACAATGCCCTCAGCACAGACCTCTGCAGAGGGTGACTGCGCACTAGCACATCAAGCCTGCCAATCTCCTAGGAGCAAACCCTTACCTTACATTACATGTTCAACCTCTGGACCCCAGATGCCTGAACAACCAATTGCTTGCATGAATGGGAGCATCAGACTGAGGGCAGGACTTAGGTCCACAGCCTGGAGAATACCATTTCAATGAGTGCCATTTACTACACTCATAAGTGCCTTATCCCAAATTCATGACCCTAACCCTAAACCTAACCCTAGCGCTAAGGCTAAACCAAACCCGAACACCTGGTTCGGTGCTCAGGCTTCTGTACGGAGAGACCTGGTTCCCAAACTCTCCACATGGGGAAGCACTGAGCTGACTGCATGAATTGCACGAGCTTCCGGGGGGAGAAGCCATGTGTTTTTTTGTTTTCCTTTGTTTTGTTTTTTTTAATGAGCTGCATCTGCAGAGCGGGAAATACCCACTATGTCCCTTGGATGACATCCACGTTAGGCGCCCACCAGGACCAGGAAACACAAGTCTGATGATCCTGCAGACAAAAGCACTCAACTCAGCCATAGGAAGACTCCACGTCTGTGTGGGCAGATCGGGCCTGCCATGCCCTGTCGGCAAAACCCTATACCCTTCATTGGTTCTGGAGATTTCCGTCCCCAGTGGCCTGGCCCGGTAGCCCTCCGCTTTGGGGACTCCTTATTCACAACGCATCACTCTGGGTACCACCCATGCGGAAACTGTGCCATTTGGCCGTGTGCAGAACCCTCCGGGAGAGAGAAAACTCTATCACCCTGAAAGACCCAGACACCATCCGAGGACAAACACACCAAAATGCCGGACCTGACATGCCACCATTCCAATGCCCTCAACTCAATCTTCCGCAGAGAATGACTTCATACTGGCACATCGGGCCTACCAATCTCGTAGGAGCAAACCCGAACCTTACATTGCGTGTTCAGGCCCTGGACCCTAGAGGCCTGACACCCAATTCCTTCCATGGATGGGAGCATCAGACTGACGCAGGACTCAGGTTCTCAGCCTGGAGAAAACCGTTTCCTTGGGTGCCATCTACTACCCTCAGAGCGGTAGAAAACAGCATACGCCCCTGACGCCATTCCTCTGTCTTTGCCCCTGCACACCCGAAACCCATGGCCTGAGGTACCTCCTAATCCCCGCCTTCAACTCAGGCCTTGGATGAGGCCATGTGTGTGTTGTCAGATCAGATGTGCCTTGTCCCAAAGACATAACCCTAACCCTAACCTTTATCCTAACCCTACGGCTTAAACCTAACCCGAATCCCAGGTTGGGTGCTCAGGCTTCCAGCTAGAGAGGCCTGGTTCCCAAACTCTCCAGATGGGGGAGCCCTGAGCTGCACCCAACAATTGCATGAGATTCCAGGCAGAAACAATGCCTTTTGAAATGAGCTGATTCCACAGAACCGGCAATACACCCAAACATCCATTGGGACACATCCACATTAGGCGTCCACCAAGACCATGAACCAGAAGTCTGATGAACCTGCAGACAAAAGCCCTCAATGCAGACATAGGAAGAGGTCACGTCAGCGAGGGCAGATCGGGCCTGCCAGGCCCTGTGGGCCTAACCTTAACCCAAGGGTGGTTCTTGAGTCTCAATCCCCAGTGGGCTGGCCAAGTAGCCCTTCACGTTAGGGAATACTTCTTCAGAACGCAAGACTGTGGGCATCACCCACTTGGAACCTGTACCATTTGGTGGAGTGCAGAACCCTCCTGGAATGAGAAACCTCGATTCCCCCTATAGACTCAGACACCATCCTAGGACACCCACACCAACATCCCGGAGCCTGACGGGCCGCCAGTCCAATGCCCTCCAAAGAGCTGCTTTCCAACTGGTACAACAGGCCTGCCATTCTCCCAGGAGCAAACCTTAACCCTAGGTTAGGGGTTCAGGCTCTGGACCCCAAGGGCCTGACACCACATTCCTCCCATGGATGGGAGCATCAGACTGATGGAAGAACTCAGCCTTTCAGCCAGGGGAAAACTGTTTCATTTGGTGCCATCTACTACCCTCAGTGTGGTAGAAAATAGCATGTTCCCTTGTAGCCATTCCTACCTCCTTGCCCCTGCGAGTTCAAAGCCCAGGGCCAGAGAAACGTCCTAAGCCCAGCCCTCAACTCAGTCCTTGGCTAAGGCCTTATCTGTGTTGTAAGATCCGATATGCCTTGTCCCGCAGACATAACCCTAACCCTAACCCCTACACTAACCCTAATCATAAACCTAACCAGAAGCCCAGGTTGGCTGCTCAGGCTTCCCTCCAGGGAGGCCTGGTTCCCAAACTCTCCAGATTGGGGAGCACGAGCCAACGCATTAATTGCAAAAGATTCCATGGGGAAACCATGCTGTTTAAAATGAGCTGATTCTGCCTAGCGGGAAATACCACTAGGACCAGGAACCAGAAATATGACAATCCTGAAGATACAAACCCTCAACTCAGCCATAGGAAGAGTCCACGTCAGTGTGGGCAGATCGGGCCTGCCATGCCCTGTCGGCCTAACCCTAACCCTAGGGTGGTTCTGGAGATTTCCGTCCCCAGAGGCCTGGCCCGGTAGCCCTCCACTATGGGGACTCCTTATTCACAACGCTAGACTATGAGTGCCACCCACGTGGAAACTGGGCCATTAGGCCGTGTGCAGAACCCTCCTGGTGGAAGAAACCTACATCCCCACCAAAGACAGATACCATCCAAGGACCCCCACACCAAAATGCCTGGGCTGACATGCCGTGAGTCCAATGCCCTCCACTCTGCCATCCACAGAGAATAACTTGGTACTGGTACATCGGGCCTGCCAATCTCCTCGGAGACCCGCACAGCTTCTGAGGACACCTACACCAATATCCCAGAGGCTTACGTGCCGCCAGAACAATGCCCTCAACACAGCCCTCCACGGAGAATGACTGTGCACTAGCACAACAAGCCTGCCAATCTCCTAGGAGCAAACCCTAACCCTACGTCTCGTGTTCAACCACTGGACCCCAGAGGCATGAACAACCAACTCCTTGCATGGATGGGAGCATCAGACTGAGTGCAAGACTTAGGTCCTCAGCCTGGAGAATACCGTTTCATTGGGTGCCATTTACTACACTCAGAATTGTGTGTCCCAAATTCATGACCCTAACACTAACCATAACCCTAATCCTAAACTAACCCTAACGTTAAACCTAACCCGAACCCCAGGTTGGGTGCTCAGGCTTCTGTACCGAGAGACCTGGTTCCCAAACTCTCCACATGGGGGAGCACTGAGCTGACCGCATCAATTGCTCGAGCTACCAGGGGGAAACCATGCCTTTTAAAATGAGCTGAATCTGGGGCATCTGGGTGGCTCAGTGGGTTAAGACCTCTGCCTTCAGCTCAGGTTATGATCCCAGGGTCCTGGGATCGAGCCCCGCATCGGGCTCTCTGCTCAGCAGGGAGCCTGCTTCCTCCTCTCTCTCTGCCTGCCTCTATGCCTACTTGTGATCTCTGTCTGTCAAATAAATAAATAAAATCTTAAAAAAAAATGAGCTGAATCTGCAGTGCGGGAAATACCCACATATGTTCCTCAGACCATATCTGTTAGGCGCCCACCAGGACCAGGAAACGCAAGTCTGACGATCCTGCAGACAAAAGCCCTCAACTCAGCCATAGGAAGAGTCCACGTCTGCGTGGGCAGATCGGCCTGCCATGCCCTGTCGGCCAAACCCTAACTCTAGGGTGTTTCTGGAGATTTCCGTCCCCAGTGGCCTGGCACGGTAGCCCTTTGCTTTGGGGACTCCTTATTCACAACGCAGCACTCTGGGTACCACCCACATGGAAACTGCCATTCGGCTGTATGCAGAACCCTCCTGCCGGGAGAAACCTCCATCACTCCTAAAGATGCAGACACCATCAGAGGACACCCACAACAAAATGCCGGACCTCCCATACCACCAGTCCAATGCCCTCTAATCAACCTTCCACAGAGAATGACTTCGTACTAGCACATCGGGCCTGCCGATCTCCTTGGAGGAAACCCTAACCCTATCCTGCGTGTTTAGGCCCTGGACCCTAGAGGCCTGACACCCAATATCTTCCATGTATGGGAGCATCAGACTGACTCAGGACTCAGGTCCTCAGCCTGGAGAAAACCGTTTCCTTGGGTGCCATCTACTACCCTCAGAGCGGTAGAAAGAGCATGCACCCTTGAGGCCATTCCACTGTCTTTGCCCCTGCACGCCTGAAACCAAGGCCTGAGGTATCTCCTAATCCCCGCCTTCAACTCAACCCTTGGATGAGGCCTTGTGTGTGTTGTCAGATCAGATGTGCCTTGTCCCAAAGACATAACCCTAACCCTAACCTTAACACTAACCCCTAAGCTAATCCTAATCCTAATCCAAGGTTGGGTGCTCAGGCTTCCGTCCGGAGATGCCTGGTTCCCAAACTCTCCAGATGGGGGAGCACTGAGCTGCACCCAACAATTGCACGAGATTCCAGGCAGAAACAATGCCTTTTGAAATGAACTGATTCCACAGAAGGGGAAATACACCCAAACACCCCTTGGGACACATCCACTTTAGGCGTCCACCAGGTCCAGGAACCAGAAGTCTCATGAACCTGCAGACAAAAGCCCTCAACGCAGACATAGGAAGAGGCCATGTCAGCATGGGCAGATTGGGCTGACAGGCCCTGTGGGCCTAAGCCTAACCCGAGGGTGGTTCTTGAGTCTCGGTTCCCAGTGACCTGGCCCAGTAGCCCTTCACTTTAGGGAATCCTTATTCACAACACAGGACTGTCGGCGGCACCCACATGGAAACTATACCACTTGGCCTAGTGCAGAACCCTCCTGGGATGAGAAACCTCGATCCCCCCTAGATACCCAGACACCGTTCATGGACTCCCACACCAAAATCCCAGAGCCTGACGGGCCGCCAGTCCAATGCCCTCAACTCAGCCCTCCAAAGAGCCTGGTTTCAAAATGGTACATCAGGCCTCCCATTCTCCAAGAAGCAAACCCTAATCCTAGGTTGCGTTTTCAGGCTCTGGACGCCAAGGGACTGACACCACATTCCTCCCATGGATGGGAGCATCCGACTGACGGCTGAACTCAGCCTTTAGCCTGGAGAAAACTGTTTCATTTGGTGCCATCTACTACCCTCAGAGCGGTAGAAAATGCCATGCTCCCCTGTAGCCATTCTAACCCTCTTTGCCCCTGCAGGCTCAAAACCCAGGAACTGAGAGACATCCTAAGCCCAGCCCTCAACTCAGTCCTTGGCTGAGGCCTTAACTGTGTTGTAAGATCCTACATGCCTTGTCCCACAGACATAACCCTAACCCTAACCCCTACCCTAACCCTAAGCCTAAACCTAACCATAAGCCGAGGTTGGCTGCTCAGGCTTCCCTCCAGAGAGGCCTGGTTCCCAAACTCTCCAGATGGGAGAGCAAGAGCTGCACACGTCAATTGCACGAGATTCCAGGGGGAAACCATGCCATTTAAAATGAGCTGATTTGCCTTGTGGGAAATACCCGCATACATCCCTGAGACCACATCTATGCTAGGCGCCCACCAGGACCAGGAACCTGTCAATCTGGCAATCTGGCAATCCTGCAGATACAAGCCCTCCAATTAGCCATAGGATGAGTACAAGTCCGCGTGGGCAGGTCGGGCCTGCCATGCCCTGTCAGCCTAACCCTAACCCTAGGGTGGTTCTGGAGATTTCCATCCCCAGTGGCTTGGCATGGTAGCCCTCCACTTTGGGGACTCCTTATTCACAATGCTAGACTATGGGTGCCACACACGTGGAAACTGTGCCATTGGACTTGGTACAGAACCCTCCTGTCGGAAGAAACCTATATTCTTCCTGAAGACCAAGACACCTTCCGAGGACACCCACAACAAAATGCTGGACCTGACATGCCATGAGGCCAATGCCCTCCACACAGCCATCCACAGAGAATGACTTGGTACTGGAACATCGGTCCTGCCAATCTCCTAGGAGACCACCACTGCTTCCAAGGACACCTACACCAAAATCCCAGAGCCTTACGGGCTGCCAGAACAATGCTCTCAGCTACAGCACTCCGCAGAGAATGGGCTGCGCTCTAACACATCAAGCCTGCCAGTCTCCTAGGAGCAAACCCTAACCCTATGTTGCAGGTTCACCTCTGGATCCCAGAGGCCTGAACAACCAATTCCCTGCATGAGTGGGAGCATCAGACTGAGGGCAGGACTTATGTCCTCAGCCTGGAGATACCGTTTCGTTGGGTGCCATTTACAACACTCAGAAGTGCCTTGTCCCAAATTCATGACCCTAACCCTGGCCCTAACCCTAACCCTAAGGTTATACCTAACCCGAACCGCAGGTTGGGTGCACAGGCTTCCGTTTGGAGAGACCTGGTTCCCAAACTCTCCAGATGGGCAAGCACTAAGCTGACCGCATCAATTGCATGAGCTTCCAGGGGGAAACCATGCCTTGTAAAATGAGCTGAATATGCAGAGTGGGAAATACCCACATATTTCCCTCGGACCGCATCCACGTTAGGCGCCCACCAGGACCAGGAAACACAAGTCTGATGACCCTGCAGACAAAAGCACTCAACTCAGCCATAGGAAGACTCCACGTCTGCGTGGGCAGATCGGGCCTGCCATGCCCTGTCGGCAAAACCCTATACCCTTCATTGGTTCTGGAGATTTCCGTCCCCAGTGGCCTGGCCCGGTAGCCCTCCGCTTTGGGGACTCCTTATTCACAACGCATCACTCTGGGTACCACCCATGCGGAAACTGTGCCATTTGGCCGTGTGCAGAACCCTCCGGGAGAGAGAAAACTCTATCACCCTGAAAGACCCAGACACCATCCGAGGTCAAACACACCAAAATGCCGGACCTGACATGCCACCATTCCAATGCCCTCAACTCAATCTTCCGTAGAGAATGACTTCATACTGGCACATCGGGCCTACCAATCTCGTAGGAGCAAACCCGAACCTTACATTGCGTGTTCAGGCCCTGGACCCTAGAGGCCTGACACCCAATTCTTTCCATGGATGGGAGCATCAGACTGACACAGGACTCAGGTTCTCAGCCTGGAGAAAACCGTTTCCTTGGGTGCCATCTACTACCCTCAGAGCGGTAGAAAACAGCATACGCCCCTGACGCCATTCCTCTGTCTTTGCCCCTGCACACCCGAAACCCATGGCCTGAGGTACCTCCTAATCCCCGCCTTCAACTCAGGCCTTGGATGAGGCCATGTGTGTGTTGTCAGATCAGATGTGCCTTGTCCCAAAGACATAACCCTAACCCTAACCTTTATCCTAACCCTACGGCTTAAACCTAACCCGAATCCCAGGTTGGGTGCTCAGGCTTCCAGCTAGAGAGGTCCTGGTTCCCAAACTCTCCTAGATGGGGGAGCCCTGAGCTGCACCCAACAATTGCATGAGATTCCAGGCAGAAACAATGCCTTTTGAAATGAGCTGATTCCACAGAACCGGCAATACACCCAAACATCCATTGGGACACATCCACATTAGGCGTCCACCAAGACCATGAACCAGAAGTCTGATGAACCTGCAGACAAAAGCCCTCAATGCAGACATAGGAAGAGGTCACGTCAGCGAGGGCAGATCGGGCCTGCCAGGCCCTGTGGGCCTAACCTTAACCCAAGGGTGGTTCTTGAGTCTCAATCCCCAGTGGGCTGGCCAAGTAGCCCTTCACGTTAGGGAATACTTCTTCAGAACGCAAGACTGTGGGCATCACCCACTTGGAACCTGTACCATTTGGTGGAGTGCAGAACCCTCCTGGAATGAGAAACCTCGATTCCCCCTATAGACTCAGACACCATCCTAGGACACCCACACCAACATCCCGGAGCCTGACGGGCCGCCAGTCCAATGCCCTCCAAAGAGCTGCTTTCCAACTGGTACAACAGGCCTGCCATTCTCCCAGGAGCAAACCTTAACCCTAGGTTAGGGGTTCAGGCTCTGGACCCCAAGGGCCTGACACCACATTCCTCCCATGGATGGGAGCATCAGACTGATGGAAGAACTCAGCCTTTCAGCCAGGGGAAAACTGTTTCATTTGGTGCCATCTACTACCCTCAGTGTGGTAGAAAATAGCATGTTCCCTTGTAGCCATTCCTACCTCCTTGCCCCTGCGAGTTCAAAGCCCAGGGCCAGAGAAACGTCCTAAGCCCAGCCCTCAACTCAGTCCTTGGCTAAGGCCTTATCTGTGTTGTAAGATCCGATATGCCTTGTCCCGCAGACATAACCCTAACCCTAACCCCTACACTAACCCTAATCATAAACCTAACCAGAAGCCCAGGTTGGCTGCTCAGGCTTCCCTCCAGGGAGGCCTGGTTCCCAAACTCTCCAGATTGGGGAGCACGAGCCAACGCATTAATTGCAAAAGATTCCATGGGGAAACCATGCTGTTTAAAATGAGCTGATTCTGCCTAGCGGGAAATACCACTAGGACCAGGAACCAGAAATATGACAATCCTGAAGATACAAACCCTCAACTCAGCCATAGGAAGAGTCCACGTCAGTGTGGGCAGATCGGGCCTGCCATGCCCTGTCGGCCTAACCCTAACCCTAGGGTGGTTCTGGAGATTTCCGTCCCCAGAGGCCTGGCCCGGTAGCCCTCCACTATGGGGACTCCTTATTCACAACGCTAGACTATGAGTGCCACCCACGTGGAAACTGGGCCATTAGGCCGTGTGCAGAACCCTCCTGGTGGAAGAAACCTACATCCCCACCAAAGACAGATACCATCCAAGGACCCCCACACCAAAATGCCGGGCTGACATGCCGTGAGTCCAATGCCCTCCACTCTGCCATCCACAGAGAATAACTTGGTACTGGTACATCGGGCCTGCCAATCTCCTCGGAGACCCGCACAGCTTCTGAGGACACCTACACCAATATCCCAGAGGCTTACGTGCCGCCAGAACAATGCCCTCAACACAGCCCTCCACGGAGAATGACTGTGCACTAGCACAACAAGCCTGCCAATCTCCTAGGAGCAAACCCTAACCCTACGTCTCGTGTTCAACCACTGGACCCCAGAGGCATGAACAACCAACTCCTTGCATGGATGGGAGCATCAGACTGAGTGCAAGACTTAGGTCCTCAGCCTGGAGAATACCGTTTCATTGGGTGCCATTTACTACACTCAGAATTGTGTGTCCCAAATTCATGACCCTAACACTAACCATAACCCTAATCCTAAACTAACCCTAACGTTAAACCTAACCCGAACCCCAGGTTGGGTGCTCAGGCTTCTGTACCGAGAGACCTGGTTCCCAAACTCTCCACATGGGGGAGCACTGAGCTGACCACATCAATTGCTCGAGCTACCAGGGGGAAACCATGCCTTTTAAAATGAGCTGAATCTGGGGCATCTGGGTGGCTCAGTGGGTTAAGACCTCTGCCTTCAGCTCAGGTTATGATCCCAGGGTCCAGGGATCGAGCCCCGCATCGGGCTCTCTGCTCAGCAGGGAGCCTGCTTCCTCCTCTCTCTCTGCCAGCCTCTATGCCTACTTGTGATCTCTGTCTGTCAAATAAATAAATAAAATCTTAAAAAAAAATGAGCTGAATCTGCAGTGCGGGAAATACCCACATATGTTCCTCAGACCATATCTGTTAGGCGCCCACCAGGACCAGGAAACGCAAGTCTGACGATCCTGCAGACAAAAGCCCTCAACTCAGCCATAGGAAGAGTCCACGTCTGCGTGGGCAGATCGGCCTGCCATGCCCTGTCGGCCAAACCCTAACTCTAGGGTGTTTCTGGAGATTTCCGTCCCCAGTGGCCTGGCACGGTAGCCCTTTGCTTTGGGGACTCCTTATTCACAACGCAGCACTCTGGGTACCACCCACATGGAAACTGCCATTCGGCTGTATGCAGAACCCTCCTGCCGGGAGAAACCTCCATCACTCCTAAAGATGCAGACACCATCAGAGGACACCCACAACAAAATGCCGGACCTCCCATACCACCAGTCCAATGCCCTCTAATCAACCTTCCACAGAGAATGACTTCGTACTAGCACATCGGGCCTGCCGATCTCCTTGGAGGAAACCCTAACCCTATCCTGCGTGTTTAGGCCCTGGACCCTAGAGGCCTGACACCCAATATCTTCCATGTATGGGAGCATCAGACTGACTCAGGACTCAGGTCCTCAGCCTGGAGAAAACCGTTTCCTTGGGTGCCATCTACTACCCTCAGAGCGGTAGAAAGAGCATGCACCCTTGAGGCCATTCCACTGTCTTTGCCCCTGCACGCCTGAAACCAAGGCCTGAGGTATCTCCTAATCCCCGCCTTCAACTCAACCCTTGGATGAGGCCTTGTGTGTGTTGTCAGATCAGATGTGCCTTGTCCCAAAGACATAACCCTAACCCTAACCTTAACACTAACCCCTAAGCTAATCCTAATCCTAATCCAAGGTTGGGTGCTCAGGCTTCCGTCCGGAGATGCCTGGTTCCCAAACTCTCCAGATGGGGGAGCACTGAGCTGCACCCAACAATTGCACGAGATTCCAGGCAGAAACAATGCCTTTTGAAATGAACTGATTCCACAGAAGGGGAAATACACCCAAACACCCCTTGGGACACATCCACTTTAGGCGTCCACCAGGTCCAGGAACCAGAAGTCTCATGAACCTGCAGACAAAAGCCCTCAACGCAGACATAGGAAGAGGCCATGTCAGCATGGGCAGATTGGGCTGACAGGCCCTGTGGGCCTAAGCCTAACCCGAGGGCGGTTCTTGAGTCTCGGTTCCCAGTGACCTGGCCCAGTAGCCCTTCACTTTAGGGAATCCTTATTCACAACACAGGACTGTCGGCGGCACCCACATGGAAACTATACCACTTGGCCTAGTGCAGAACCCTCCTGGGATGAGAAACCTCGATCCCCCCTAGATACCCAGACACCGTTCATGGACTCCCACACCAAAATCCCAGAGCCTGACAGGCCGCCAGTCCAATGCCCTCAACTCAGCCCTCCAAAGAGCCTGGTTTCAAAATGGTACATCAGGCCTCCCATTCTCCAAGAAGCAAACCCTAATCCTAGGTTGCGTTTTCAGGCTCTGGACGCCAAGGGACTGACACCACATTCCTCCCATGGATGGGAGCATCCGACTGACGGCTGAACTCAGCCTTTAGCCTGGAGAAAACTGTTTCATTTGGTGCCATCTACTACCCTCAGAGCGGTAGAAAATGCCATGCTCCCCTGTAGCCATTCTAACCCTCTTTGCCCCTGCAGGCTCAAAACCCAGGAACTGAGAGACATCCTAAGCCCAGCCCTCAACTCAGTCCTTGGCTGAGGCCTTAACTGTGTTGTTGATCCTACATGCCTTGTCCCACAGACATAACCCTAACCCTAACCCCTACCCTAACCCTAAGCCTAAACCTAACCATAAGCCGAGGTTGGCTGCTCAGGCTTCCCTCCAGAGAGGCCTGGTTCCCAAACTCTCCAGATGGGAGAGCAAGAGCTGCACACGTCAATTGCATGAGATTCCAGGGGGAAACCATGCCATTTAAAATGAGCTGATTTGCCTTGTGGGAAATACCCGCATACATCCCTGAGACCACATCTATGCTAGGCGCCCACCAGGACCAGGAACCTGTCAATCTGGCAATCTGGCAATCCTGCAGATACAAGCCCTCCAATTAGCCATAGGACGAGTACAAGTCCGCGTGGGCAGGTCGGGCCTGCCATGCCCTGTCAGCCTAACCCTAACCCTAGGGTGGTTCTGGAGATTTCCATCCCCAGTGGCTTGGCATGGTAGCCCTCCACTTTGGGGACTCCTCATTCACAATGCTAGACTATGGGTGCCACACACGTGGAAACTGTGCCATTGGACTTGGTACAGAACCCTCCTGTCGGAAGAAACCTATATTCCTCCTGAAGACCAAGACACCTTCCGAGGACACCCACAACAAAATGCTGGACCTGACATGCCATGAGGCCAATGCCCTCCACAGAGCCATCCACAGAGAATGACTTGGTACTGGAACATCGGTCCTGCCAATCTCCTAGGAGACCACCACTGCTTCCAAGGACACCTACACCAAAATCCCAGAGCCTTACGGGCTGCCAGAACAATGCTCTCAGCTACAGCACTCCGCAGAGAATGGGCTGCGCTCTAACACATCAAGCCTGCCAGTCTCCTAGGAGCAAACCCTAACCCTATGTTGCAGGTTCACCTCTGGATCCCAGAGGCCTGAACAACCAATTCCCTGCATGAGTGGGAGCATCAGACTGAGGGCAGGACTTATGTCCTCAGCCTGGAGATACCGTTTCGTTGGGTGTCATTTACAACACTCAGAAGTGCCTTGTCCCAAATTCATGACCCTAACCCTGGCCCTAACCCTAACCCTAAGGTTATACCTAACCCGAACCGCAGGTTGGGTGCACAGGCTTCCGTTTGGAGAGACCTGGTTCCCAAACTCTCCAGATGGGCGAGCACTAAGCTGACCGCATCAATTGCATGAGCTTCCAGGGGGAAACCATGCCTTGTAAAATGAGCTGAATATGCAGAGTGGGAAATACCCACATATTTCCCTCGGACCGCATCCACGTTAGGCGCCCACCAGGACCAGGAAACACAAGTCTGATGATCCTGCAGACAAAAGCACTCAACTCAGCCATAGGAAGACTCCACGTCTGCGTGGGCAGATCGGGCCTGCCATGCCCTGTCGGCAAAACCCTATACCCTTCATTGGTTCTGGAGATTTCCGTCCCCAGTGGCCTGGCCCGGTAGCCCTCCGCTTTGGGGACTCCTTATTCACAACGCATCACTCTGGGTACCACCCATGCGGAAACTGTGCCATTTGGCCGTGTGCAGAACCCTCCGGGAGAGAGAAAACTCTATCACCCTGAAAGACCCAGACACCATCCGAGGACAAACACACCAAAATGCCGGACCTGACATGCCACCATTCCAATGCCCTCAACTCAATCTTCCGCAGAGAATGACTTCATACTGGCACATCGGGCCTACCAATCTCGTAGGAGCAAACCCGAACCTTACATTGCGTGTTCAGGCCCTGGACCCTAGAGGCCTGACACCCAATTCCTTCCAGTGGATGGGAGCATCAGACTGACACAGGACTCAGGTTCTCAGCCTGGAGAAAACCGTTTCCTTGGGTGCCATCTACTACCCTCAGAGCGGTAGAAAACAGCATACGCCCCTGACGCCATTCCTCTGTCTTTGCCCCTGCACACCCGAAACCCATGGCCTGAGGTACCTCCTAATCCCCGCCTTCAACTCAGGCCTTGGATGAGGCCATGTGTGTGTTGTCAGATCAGATGTGCCTTGTCCCAAAGACATAACCCTAACCCTAACCTTTATCCTAACCCTACGGCTTAAACCTAACCCGAATCCCAGGTTGGGTGCTCAGGCTTCCAGCTAGAGAGGTCTGGTTCCCAAACTCTCCAGATGGGGGAGCCCTGAGCTGCACCCAACAATTGCATGAGATTCCAGGCAGAAACAATGCCTTTTGAAATGAGCTGATTCCACAGAACCGGCAATACACCCAAACATCCATTGGGACACATCCACATTAGGCGTCCACCAAGACCATGAACCAGAAGTCTGATGAACCTGCAGACAAAAGCCCTCAATGCAGACATAGGAAGAGGTCACGTCAGCGAGGGCAGATCGGGCCTGCCAGGCCCTGTGGGCCTAACCTTAACCCAAGGGTGGTTCTTGAGTCTCAATCCCCAGTGGGCTGGCCAAGTAGCCCTTCACGTTAGGGAATACTTCTTCAGAACGCAAGACTGTGGGCATCACCCACTTGGAACCTGTACCATTTGGTGGAGTGCAGAACCCTCCTGGAATGAGAAACCTCGATTCCCCCTATAGACTCAGACACCATCCTAGGACACCCACACCAACATCCCGGAGCCTGACGGGCCGCCAGTCCAATGCCCTCCAAAGAGCTGCTTTCCAACTGGTACAACAGGCCTGCCATTCTCCCAGGAGCAAACCTTAACCCTAGGTTAGGGGTTCAGGCTCTGGACCCCAAGGGCCTGACACCACATTCCTCCCATGGATGGGAGCATCAGACTGATGGAAGAACTCAGCCTTTCAGCCAGGGGAAAACTGTTTCATTTGGTGCCATCTACTACCCTCAGTGTGGTAGAAAATAGCATGTTCCCTTGTAGCCATTCCTACCTCCTTGCCCCTGCGAGTTCAAAGCCCAGGGCCAGAGAAACGTCCTAAGCCCAGCCCTCAACTCAGTCCTTGGCTAAGGCCTTATCTGTGTTGTAAGATCCGATATGCCTTGTCCCGCAGACATAACCCTAACCCTAACCCCTACACTAACCCTAATCATAAACCTAACCAGAAGCCCAGGTTGGCTGCTCAGGCTTCCCTCCAGGGAGGCCTGGTTCCCAAACTCTCCAGATTGGGGAGCACGAGCCAACGCATTAATTGCAAAAGATTCCATGGGGAAACCATGCTGTTTAAAATGAGCTGATTCTGCCTAGCGGGAAATACCACTAGGACCAGGAACCAGAAATATGACAATCCTGAAGATACAAACCCTCAACTCAGCCATAGGAAGAGTCCACGTCAGTGTGGGCAGATCGGGCCTGCCATGCCCTGTCGGCCTAACCCTAACCCTAGGGTGGTTCTGGAGATTTCCGTCCCCAGAGGCTTGGCCCGGTAGCCCTCCACTATGGGGACTCCTTATTCACAACGCTAGACTATGAGTGCCACCCACGTGGAAACTGGGCCATTAGGCCGTGTGCAGAACCCTCCTGGTGGAAGAAACCTACATCCCCACCAAAGACAGATACCATCCAAGGACCCCCACACCAAAATGCCGGGCTGACATGCCGTGAGTCCAATGCCCTCCACTCTGCCATCCACAGAGAATAACTTGGTACTGGTACATCGGGCCTGCCAATCTCCTCGGAGACCCGCACAGCTTCTGAGGACACCTACACCAATATCCCAGAGGCTTACGTGCCGCCAGAACAATGCCCTCAACACAGCCCTCCACGGAGAATGACTGTGCACTAGCACAACAAGCCTGCCAATCTCCTAGGAGCAAACCCTAACCCTACGTCTCGTGTTCAACCACTGGACCCCAGAGGCATGAACAAACAACTCCTTGCATGGATGGGAGCATCAGACTGAGTGCAAGACTTAGGTCCTCAGCCTGGAGAATACCGTTTCATTGGGTGCCATTTACTACACTCAGAATTGTGTGTCCCAAATTCATGACCCTAACACTAACCATAACCCTAATCCTAAACTAACCCTAACGTTAAACCTAACCCGAACCCCAGGTTGGGTGCTCAGGCTTCTGTACCGAGAGACCTGGTTCCCAAACTCTCCACATGGGGGAGCACTGAGCTGACCACATCAATTGCTCGAGCTACCAGGGGGAAACCATGCCTTTTAAAATGAGCTGAATCTGGGGCATCTGGGTGGCTCAGTGGGTTAAGACCTCTGCCTTCAGCTCAGGTTATGATCCCAGGGTCCTGGGATCGAGCCCCGCATCGGGCTCTCTGCTCAGCAGGGAGCCTGCTTCCTCCTCTCTCTCTGCCTGCCTCTATGCCTACTTGTGATCTCTGTCTGTCAAATAAATAAATAAAATCTTAAAAAAAAATGAGCTGAATCTGCAGTGCGGGAAATACCCACATATGTTCCTCAGACCATATCTGTTAGGCGCCCACCAGGACCAGGAAACGCAAGTCTGACGATCCTGCAGACAAAAGCCCTCAACTCAGCCATAGGAAGAGTCCACGTCTGCGTGGGCAGATCGGCCTGCCATGCCCTGTCGGCCAAACCCTAACTCTAGGGTGTTTCTGGAGATTTCCGTCCCCAGTGGCCTGGCACGGTAGCCCTTTGCTTTGGGGACTCCTTATTCACAACGCAGCACTCTGGGTACCACCCACATGGAAACTGCCATTCGGCTGTATGCAGAACCCTCCTGCCGGGAGAAACCTCCATCACTCCTAAAGATGCAGACACCATCAGAGGACACCCACAACAAGATGCCGGACCTCCCATACCACCAGTCCAATGCCCTCTAATCAACCTTCCACAGAGAATGACTTCGTACTAGCACATCGGGCCTGCCGATCTCCTTGGAGGAAACCCTAACCCTATCCTGCGTGTTTAGGCCCTGGACCCTAGAGGCCTGACACCCAATATCTTCCATGTATGGGAGCATCAGACTGACTCAGGACTCAGGTCCTCAGCCTGGAGAAAACCGTTTCCTTGGGTGCCATCTACTACCCTCAGAGCGGTAGAAAGAGCATGCACCCTTGAGGCCATTCCACTGTCTTTGCCCCTGCACGCCTGAAACCAAGGCCTGAGGTATCTCCTAATCCCCGCCTTCAACTCAACCCTTGGATGAGGCCTTGTGTGTGTTGTCAGATCAGATGTGCCTTGTCCCAAAGACATAACCCTAACCCTAACCTTAACACTAACCCCTAAGCTAATCCTAATCCTAATCCAAGGTTGGGTGCTCAGGCTTCCGTCCGGAGATGCCTGGTTCCCAAACTCTCCAGATGGGGGAGCACTGAGCTGCACCCAACAATTGCACGAGATTCCAGGCAGAAACAATGTCTTTTGAAATGAACTGATTCCACAGAAGGGGAAATACACCCAAACACCCCTTGGGACACATCCACTTTAGGCGTCCACCAGGTCCAGGAACCAGAAGTCTCATGAACCTGCAGACAAAAGCCCTCAACGCAGACATAGGAAGAGGCCATGTCAGCATGGGCAGATTGGGCTGACAGGCCCTGTGGGCCTAAGCCTAACCCGAGGGTGGTTCTTGAGTCTCGGTTCCCAGTGACCTGGCCCAGTAGCCCTTCACTTTAGGGAATCCTTATTCACAACACAGGACTGTCGGCGGCACCCACATGGAAACTATACCACTTGGCCTAGTGCAGAACCCTCCTGGGATGAGAAACCTCGATCCCCCCTAGATACCCAGACACCGTTCATGGACTCCCACACCAAAATCCCAGAGTCTGACGGGCCGCCAGTCCAATGCCCTCAACTCAGCCCTCCAAAGAGCCTGGTTTCAAAATGGTACATCAGGCCTCCCATTCTCCAAGAAGCAAACCCTAATCCTAGGTTGCGTTTTCAGGCTCTGGACGCCAAGGGACTGACACCACATTCCTCCCATGGATGGGAGCATCCGACTGACGGCTGAACTCAGCCTTTAGCCTGGAGAAAACTGTTTCATTTGGTGCCATCTACTACCCTCAGAGCGGTAGAAAATGCCATGCTCCCCTGTAGCCATTCTAACCCTCTTTGCCCCTGCAGGCTCAAAACCCAGGAACTGAGAGACATCCTAAGCCCAGCCCTCAACTCAGTCCTTGGCTGAGGCCTTAACTGTGTTGTTGATCCTACATGCCTTGTCCCACAGACATAACCCTAACCCTAAACCCTACCCTAACCCTAAGCATAAACCTAACCATAAGCCGAGGTTGGCTGCTCAGGCTTCCCTCCAGAGAGGCCTGGTTCCCAAACTCTCCAGATGGGAGAGCAAGAGCTGCACACGTCAATTGCATGAGATTCCAGGGGGAAACCATGCCATTTAAAATGAGCTGATTTGCCTTGTGGGAAATACCCGCATACATCCCTGAGACCACATCTATGCTAGGCGCCCACCAGGACCAGGAACCTGTCAATCTGGCAATCTGGCAATCCTGCAGATACAAGCCCTCCAATTAGCCATAGGACGAGTACAAGTCCGCGTGGGCAGGTCGGGCCTGCCATGCCCTGTCAGCCTAACCCTAACCCTAGGGTGGTTCTGGAGATTTCCATCCCCAGTGGCTTGGCATGGTAGCCCTCCACTTTGGGGACTCCTTATTCACAATGCTAGACTATGGTTGCCACACACGTGGAAACTGTGCCATTGGACTTGGTACAGAACCCTCCTGTCGGAAGAAACCTATATTCCTCCTGAAGACCAAGAACCTTCCGAGGACACCCACAACAAAATGCTGGACCTGACATGCCATGAGGCCAATGCCCTCCACAGAGCCATCCACAGAGAATGACTTGGTACTGGAACATCGGTCCTGCCAATCTCCTAGGAGACCACCACTGCTTCCAAGGACACCTACACCAAAATCCCAGAGCCTTACGGGCTGCCAGAACAATGCTCTCAGCTACAGCACTCCGCAGAGAATGGGCTGAGCTCTAACACATCAAGCCTGCCAGTCTCCTAGGAGCAAACCCTAACCCTATGTTGCAGGTTCACCTCTGGATCCCAGAGGCCTGAACAACCAATTCCCTGCATGAGTGGGAGCATCAGACTGAGGGCAGGACTTATGTCCTCAGCCTGGAGATACCGTTTCGTTGGGTGCCATTTACAACACTCAGAAGTGCCTCGTCCCAAATTCATGACCCTAACCCCGGCCATAACCCTAACCCTAAGGTTATACCTAACCCGAACCGCAGGTTGGGTGCACAGGCTTCCGTTTGGAGAGACCTGGTTCCCAAACTCTCCAGATGGGCGAGCACTAAGCTGACCGCATCAATTGCATGAGCTTCCAGGGGGAAACCATGCCTTGTAAAATGAGCTGAATATGCAGAGTGGGAAATACCCACATATTTCCCTCGGACCGCATCCACGTTAGGCGCCCACCAGGACCAGGAAACACAAGTCTGATGATCCTGCAGACAAAAGCACTCAACTCAGCCATAGGAAGACTCCACGTCTGCGTGGGCAGATCGGGCCTGCCATGCCCTGTCGGCAAAACCCTATACCCTTCATTGGTTCTGGAGATTTCCGTCCCCAGTGGCCTGGCCCGGTAGCCCTCCGCTTTGGGGACTCCTTATTCACAACGCATCACTCTGGGTACCACCCATGCGGAAACTGTGCCATTTGGCCGTGTGCAGAACCCTCCGGGAGAGAGAAAACTCTATCACCCTGAAAGACCCAGACACCATCCGAGGACAAACACACCAAAATGCCGGACCTGACATGCCACCATTCCAATGCCCTCAACTCAATCTTCCGCAGAGAATGACTTCATACTGGCACATCGGGCCTACCAATCTCGTAGGAGCAAACCCGAACCTTACATTGCGTGTTCAGGCCCTGGACCCTAGAGGCCTGACACCCAATTCCTTCCGTGGATGGGAGCATCAGACTGACACAGGACTCAGGTTCTCAGCCTGGAGAAAACCGTTTCCTTGGGTGCCATCTACTACCCTCAGAGCGGTAGAAAACAGCATACGCCCCTGACGCCATTCCTCTGTCTTTGCCCCTGCACACCCGAAACCCATGGCCTGAGGTACCTCCTAATCCCCGCCTTCAACTCAGGCCTTGGATGAGGCCATGTGTGTGTTGTCAGATCAGATGTGCCTTGTCCCAAAGACATAACCCTAACCCTAACCTTTATCCTAACCCTACGGCTTAAACCTAACCCGAATCCCAGGTTGGGTGCTCAGGCTTCCAGCTAGAGAGGTCTGGTTCCCAAACTCTCCAGATGGGGGAGCCCTGAGCTGCACCCAACAATTGCATGAGATTCCAGGCAGAAACAATGCCTTTTGAAATGAGCTGATTCCACAGAACCGGCAATACACCCAAACATCCATTGGGACACATCCACATTAGGCGTCCACCAAGACCATGAACCAGAAGTCTGATGAACCTGCAGACAAAAGCCCTCAATGCAGACATAGGAAGAGGTCACGTCAGCGAGGGCAGATCGGGCCTGCCAGGCCCTGTGGGCCTAACCTTAACCCAAGGGTGGTTCTTGAGTCTCAATCCCCAGTGGGCTGGCCAAGTAGCCCTTCACGTTAGGGAATACTTCTTCAGAACGCAAGACTGTGGGCATCACCCACTTGGAACCTGTACCATTTGGTGGAGTGCAGAACCCTCCTGGAATGAGAAACCTCGATTCCCCCTATAGACTCAGACACCATCCTAGGACACCCACACCAACATCCCGGAGCCTGACAGGGCCGCCAGTCCAATGCCCTCCAAAGAGCTGCTTTCCAACTGGTACAACAGGCCTGCCATTCTCCCAGGAGCAAACCTTAACCCTAGGTTAGGGGTTCAGGCTCTGGACCCCAAGGGCCTGACACCACATTCCTCCCATGGATGGGAGCATCAGACTGATGGAAGAACTCAGCCTTTCAGCCAGGGGAAAACTGTTTCATTTGGTGCCATCTACTACCCTCAGTGTGGTAGAAAATAGCATGTTCCCTTGTAGCCATTCCTACCTCCTTGCCCCTGCGAGTTCAAAGCCCAGGGCCAGAGAAACGTCCTAAGCCCAGCCCTCAACTCAGTCCTTGGCTAAGGCCTTATCTGTGTTGTAAGATCCGATATGCCTTGTCCCGCAGACATAACCCTAACCCTAACCCCTACACTAACCCTAATCATAAACCTAACCAGAAGCCCAGGTTGGCTGCTCAGGCTTCCCTCCAGGGAGGCCTGGTTCCCAAACTCTCCAGATTGGGGAGCACGAGCCAACGCATTAATTGCAAAAGATTCCATGGGGAAACCATGCTGTTTAAAATGAGCTGATTCTGCCTAGCGGGAAATACCACTAGGACCAGGAACCAGAAATATGACAATCCTGAAGATACAAACCCTCAACTCAGCCATAGGAAGAGTCCACGTCAGTGTGGGCAGATCGGGCCTGCCATGCCCTGTCGGCCTAACCCTAACCCTAGGGTGGTTCTGGAGATTTCCGTCCCCAGAGGCCTGGCCCGGTAGCCCTCCACTATGGGGGACTCCTTATTCACAACGCTAGACTATGAGTGCCACCCACGTGGAAACTGGGCCATTAGGCCGTGTGCAGAACCCTCCTGGTGGAAGAAACCTACATCCCCACCAAAGACAGATACCATCCAAGGACCCCCACACCAAAATGCCGGGCTGACATGCCGTGAGTCCAATGCCCTCCACTCTGCCATCCACAGAGAATAACTTGGTACTGGTACATCGGGCCTGCCAATCTCCTCGGAGACCCGCACAGCTTCTGAGGACACCTACACCAATATCCCAGAGGCTTACGTGCCGCCAGAACAATGCCCTCAACACAGCCCTCCACGGAGAATGACTGTGCACTAGCACAACAAGCCTGCCAATCTCCTAGGAGCAAACCCTAACCCTACGTCTCGTGTTCAACCACTGGACCCCAGAGGCATGAACAACCAACTCCTTGCATGGATGGGAGCATCAGACTGAGTGCAAGACTTAGGTCCTCAGCCTGGAGAATACCGTTTCATTGGGTGCCATTTACTACACTCAGAATTGTGTGTCCCAAATTCATGACCCTAACACTAACCATAACCCTAATCCTAAACTAACCCTAACGTTAAACCTAACCCGAACCCCAGGTTGGGTGCTCAGGCTTCTGTACCGAGAGACCTGGTTCCCAAACTCTCCACATGGGGGAGCACTGAGCTGACCGCATCAATTGCTCGAG